>NW_012116154.1:12661035-12710682 GCF_000951035.1 Colobus angolensis palliatus | reverse complement strand
GGTATATACCCAAAGGATTATAAATCATGCTGCTATAAAGACACATGCACATGTATGTTTATTGCAACACTATTCACAATAGCAAAGACTTGGAACCAGTTCAAATGCCCATCAATATTAGACTGGATAAAGAAAGTGTGGCACATATATACCATAGAATACTATGCAGCCCTAAAAAGAATGAGTTCATGTCATTGGTATGGACATGGATGAAGTTGGAAACCATCCTTGTCAGCAAACTAACACAGGAACAGAAAACCAGAAACTGCAAGTTCTCACTCACAAGTAGGATTTGAACAATGACAATACATGAGCACAGGAAGGGGAACATCACCCACCAGGGCCTTTTGGGGGTTGGGGGGCAAGGGGAGGGATAGCATTAGGAGAAATACCTAATGTAGATGACGGGTTGATGGGTGCCGCAAATCACCATGGCATATACATGCCTATGTAACCAACCTGCACTTTCTGCACATGTATCCCAGAACTTAAAGTACATAAAAAAATTCTCCAAAAAAAAAAAAAAAAAAACTACTGGAACATAGCCATGTCCATTTATTTACAGATGTTCTATGGCTATTTTTACACTCCACTGACACAGTTGAGTAGCTGTGGCAGAGACCTATGCTCACAAAACCTAAAATACTTACTTTCTGACATATTACAAAAAAAGTTTGCCAAACCCTTAACTAGGTTTAAAATAACCCAGCAATAAAGAGCAAAACCTAGATTGAATGATTGTGTCAGCAATATACAGTGCCCACAATTTGTGTTTTAGAATATAATATCTTTATTAGAAGTTTTCAGAAAAACAATTGTCTATATTAACCAAGAGTTTTAGGCTTTGGCTATTCTGTTTCCTGACATTTTTCAGTAGTGCAGGTAAAAACCCAAGAAGCCGATTTGCATTTTTAAGCTAGAGTAGTTCTTGCATTAGTCTGAATATTGAAATTCATTATATTTTCTTCTCATTTGCAAAATTAGAATATTAATATGATCCACATAAGGATAGCATGAAAAGTGACAACATAAATGAAATGAATAGCATTTTCCTGGCACAGAGTAGCTGCTTTTTTTAAAAAAAAAAATTAACATCATTGTTTTGTTGCAATAATTAAATAGTTTGTAATCTACTGGACTAAGAATTATAGTAATCACTTACACTCTTAATTTCTGAAATATAAATATAAATAATAATGTCAAATATGTAATTGCATGCAAGTCAAAGGAAATGCAGTTATTTAACTTCTGCTCCAAATGAGAGTTTTGATTAACTAATCCAAATGTCTCAACATGTATCTTGTTAATATCCTTTCATCTGCTATTGACTTGAAAGAAAGAAAGAGAGTTTGAAGTATGGAGGGATCTTGAAATGTTAGCAAAGGAAAACACCCTTAAAAAGTTTAAAGGCCTGATTAAAGTTTGTTTGAGAGTTCTGCCAGATATACTCCAACTAATGCACTATAGAATCCTAAATATGTTTGTTCAATAGCCACTGACACTGGTTGCGACTGTTTGCAGATTAATCAGTGCCTGTTCATTTGCAAGGAAAGATCTCACAGCCTTAGCCCCTCTTTAAAAATGAAATGCAGCACTCCTTATAATAGTGCAATGTTCTGCTCCATGACTGTTTCAGTGCTTTGTGACTGACAAAGAGAGTCATTAGAAGTCTGTTTGATGGACATAACTAAGTGAATTGGAAAAAATAAAAAAGGCTTTTCAGCCCATTCAGAAATAATTGATGTGACTGAGACAGCTGTATGTGAGTTCCAGATAAGGAGACGATTTATGGAGAAACTACTGAAGCTAAAAAGGAAGGTGCAGATTTAAAGTTCCCAATAAAGTTGTCTGTAAGACAAAGAGCAGTATTCAATAAGGAAAGAGATTTAACCTGAGGTTCTTTCCAATAGATGGCATCCTTAGGGTCCTATCCTTTTGCCAATAAAATCCCCATAAAGGTAGTGTCGCTAGGTTATAAAAAATGGACTCCAAAGGGAAAGCATCTGCACTCTTAGCCTTGTGCTATATTTTCTGTTTTACTGTAACTATTGTGTAGAGGTTGTAACTTAGAAAATTTTGCTTAGTAGATGAAAGGCACATTTTTAATATGTCTGATTGTGGAACATAATGTTTGCTTTTATGATGTGATGGTTACTTTCTAATTAATATAATCAGGATGGATAAAAAGAAATGTTTTAATAGTATTATTATTATATATATTTATAAATATTCTTCTGGTCTCTATTGCTCTTCTTGGAAACTATACATGAACTTTTGAACAAATATTTTTCCAAATAGGTAACACCTGTAATACCAAATAGGTAATACATATTTTGCAATTATTGTATTCTGAAAGCAGAATACATTAGTAATAGAATATTAATAACATTAATAATAATGTGAATTTCAAAATTAACTTCCTCAAATGTGCAGATTATAAGTAGTAAATGTTACTACATCAATACTTTCAAAAAGGGAGGATGGTTACATGGTTCTTTAACATTAAAAAAATAAAAATGAATTCACAAAGCAAAATAAAAAGTAAAGAAATTATTATAGTACAATTTGACTTCTGCTTTCTAGAGATTTAAAAATGTGGACTTTTTTGAAAACTGTTTCAGTCTTCTAGTGAATTTGAAATGTGTGGACTTAACTTTTCTTGAACTCTCTGGGTGGAGAGCGGGATAGAATTTGGCTGCTAGTTTATTTTTGAAAAAAAGGTACAGTTTTTGAGAGCTTCTCATGTCATCTCTGAATCTGTCAACTGCCTAGATTTAGGGTGATTGTTAGGTGCTTTATGTTATCAGTCATAGAGATGCAATTTTAGGAAAGGGAATAATGAATCAAATGCTCACCTCATTTTCCCTTCATGAGTGCCTTATCCTTTGCAATAATGTCATTAGAACAGAAGCCTTCTTTCTGTAATCCAGATGGATTCTAATTCCTCTCTTTATCTAAGCAGGCAGTCTTTCTCTTGATCCCAATTCCACAATATGTCCATTTTAGCATCTGTTTATATTTTTCAGAAAACAAAACTATCCAATACAAATGCATTTACTGGATATGTCACATAGTACACCCCACAGCAGTCAATTTAATAAATCCTAATTTGCTATGTTTGTCCTTTTAAGTCTCTGAGATTAATTTCATTCAGAAATGATCACTGTAATCGCACATCCCTTCCTCTGGTGTCAATCACATTTTAGGGCAGAGGGGAGGATATGAAGAGGCCACTATGTTCAGGCTTTCCAACAGCAGAAGAGCAAGCATGGCAGATAGAAGACCTCTCCCTTAACACTTTTGCCTACTCATGGGACCTCTAGATTTCCAGAAAATAAAGTGAATAAAATTAAATAAGGAGTGAACAATGTTGGTTATAAGTATATGGTAGTTTAAAACAGCGTCAGCTCTAATGCATTTCCATTAGCTGGAGGCTTAGAGGGAGAATGATGGTACATACGATGCTCCAGGGATTGTACATTATCTGGAGTTTGCCTTTGAATATATTTGTAACAAACTCTAAAATGTCCGAGTAGTACCTGTAGTAGGATATGTCCTCAAGTTAAAGTCTCTAGTATGTCATAATGGAGAAAAAAATAGTTGATAAATACCATTCAAAAATAACTGAATAGAGAAATATTCATGCTTAATGAATGATTAGATTTAAATAGCTTTTAAAAATGTTGAGTATTATTGTATGTACATGTTTGCAGTACAAATAATTTGCATTTAGAAAAATAAAATTTTAGCACTTTAATAGGATAATTAGGTTTGAAATTTTGTGTGGATTTTAGAAATTCTATTTAGAAACTTTACTTGGCTAGCTCTATATTTTCTTAAAAAGCATCAAAACAATGGGAGCTAACTCTAGTTATATAGCTGTGGCCTGAGGTATACTACTATCTCATTAATTCTGAGAGTATTTAAGTTAGCAAGGGGCAGGTGCTATTATCTCCATTGTACAGACCCTGAGTCTAAGGCACAATAACCGAAGATCAGCTGACTTGTCCTCCAGGTCCCATAGGGTTTCTTGGAATAGAATTATTTTCTTGTTCTGTTATTTTTTGTGTGCTTTTTCTTTCCCATTAAAAACACATACATCCACATACTCCATTAACAAAATTCCTCGAAACATTTCAATGTTTTTATAATTATTTTGATTTTATTTCTCTCTTAATTCTAGCTAGCTTGTCTTCTTTGCTCTCTTTCATTCTGCTACCACCTTCTCTTATCGAGCACCCCTTTTTGTTTACGTCTCCAAATATTTATTTTCAAGCAAACCTTCTTCAGTGCCAATGAAGAAAGACAAAAATGTAGATCAATGAATCAAACATTTTACAGAAATACTTGTTTTAACTTCTACCCTATTTCTCTCTCTTGTCATATATTTAAGAGTAGTAGTGCATTCCCGCTTTCTCTATTTCTCCATTTATTGACAAGCCAATCTTCTGCTTCTTTTGGTCCAACCTACAATTGTTCCCCAGAGTTTAGAGATACTATAGCCACAATGTCCTTCTAAAGGATAAATCCAATGGGCATGTGGTAGTCAGCATCCTTCTTGATGTCTCTGATGCTTTTGATCACATAGGATTGCCTTTCTGGAAATGTTATGTTTCCTTGACTTCTGAGTTTTGAAAGTGACCTGCTTTTCATTCTCATCTTTTTGTTTGTTGTTGTTGTTTTTGAGACGGAGTCTCGCTCTGTCACCAGGCTGGAGTGCGGTGGGGCGATCTCGGCTCACTGCAACCTCTGCCTCCCGGGTTCAAGCGATTCTCCTGCCTCAGCTTCCTGAGTAGCTGGGATTATAGTCACTCATTGCCATGCCCAGCTAATTTTTAGTTTTGGTAGAGACGGAGTTTCGCCATGTTGGCCAGGATGGTCTCAATCTCTTGACCTCGTGATCCGCCTGCCTCAGCCTCCCAAAGTGCTGTGATTACAGGTGTGAGCCACTGCGCCTGGCCCTCACCCGTTTTTTTTTTAATTGCTTGCTTCTAGCAATATGGAATATGGAATCTATAATCAACCCCCAAATATATATTATCTATCAAATTTCTTTTAGAGATCTCAACCAAGAAACCACTGTCTTTGCAGTGCCTGCCCTAAATTCCTAAGTGTTAGAGAATCTTATTTACGCCTCTATTTTACTGGAAACTTGATCACATTATATTTTTGTGCTTTTATGGATTGATAAGTTTTTGAGTTTCTTAAATGTGTAGAATCATTGTTGGAGCATCCTCGAAACCCTGGAACATAATAGGCATAAAATAAATGGAGGTCTAGTGAATTAATGACTCAATCCAGTCAGATATATGGGCTTTCTTTATAATGGCCTTGCTGTCCATTTTCATTGCCACCACCTTCTCTCAGCCTTACCTCTTGCTAGGTAAATATTTCATTATACTTTATCTCCTAGCATAATCTTCTGCTTTCAACATTTCTTCTTCCTTCTCTTTCACAAGGAACTGTCAGAAAATGTCTTCATTATTGACCTTTTCTTTAGATAATTCACTTACCTAAAGAAATTATTTGATTTTCACTCTCTTGTTTTTTAATTCTTTCACACATCTCATCCACAGGTTTTGGAATAATTTTCTTTTTTTTTTTTTTGTTTTTTGAGATGGAGTCTCGCTCTGTGGCCCAGGCTGGAGTGCAGTGGCCGGATCTCAGCTCACTGCAAACTCCGACTCCCGGGTTCACGCCATTCTCCTGCCTCAGCCTCCCGAGCAGCTGGGACTACAGGCGCCCGCCACCTCGCCCGGCTAGTTTTTTGTATTTTTTAGTAGAGACGGGGTTTCACCGTATTAGCCAGGATGGTCTTGATCTCCTGACCTCGTGATCCGCCCGTCTCGGCCTCCCAAAGTGCTGGGATTACAGGCTTGAGCCACCGCGCCCGGCCGGAATAATTTTCTTTAAGATCTCCGTCTTGCAGTACTTATTCAAGTCTGTAGCTTGTCTTCACAATTTCAAAGAGCTGGCAGACTGACACTCTTCCTCAAGCTCTTTTGCTTTCTTTGCTTTCTCTTCTCTTAGATAGACCAATTTACATTTACAGGACACAAAATCGTTTATCACCCCAGACAGAAAAATACAAAGTTCAGACACTGCAATTTACTAAATGTCTTTATGACCATACTTTTAAGTCTCAAGATGGAACCAGCAGTCTACTGACTCTCCCTGGAAACTATTTTATACCCTTAAAGAACCAGCTAACTGCCTGGAGCACATTGCTTTCTTGAACCTCTACCTATGTTCTTCCTGACAATAAAGTTTCTCATTCCTTTCTGTGCCTCTTCATCAGCTGGGGATTTTTAAAAACTCCCGATCTCTGAGTCCCGCCCTGATTGCTGATTCCTTGGGTTTAAGTTGGGACCAGATATTGGCATCTGGTTTTTCCACGAGTTCTCTGGGTGATACTAAGGCACATATAGGTTAAAGAATTATCACGTAAGCTATTCTACTTCAGAGTATCAGTAATTAACAAAGTGACAGTTACATATATAATGCAAATTCATTCTCTCTGTCAGGAGTTGACACTGCTTTACATTTCTGCTTTAGTCAATCTTTCTGGAATATATAAATAATATGAATATGGTGTAATAACCTTCACTGTAAAACAGCTATCTTTTCAAGACTCAACTGTCTGCCTCTCTCTCTCTCGCCGTTTCTCTCTCTTTCTCTCGTTTCATCTAACTCTGTATGTCTGATATACTATTTAAATTAAATCTTAATTCTTGCATCAATGGGAGCTCTTTCAGGTTTTTGACTTCTGTATTAATTTGGTTCACATTGTCAACTTAAATACTTGACCACAAAAACTTATTATTCAAAATTATCAATTATCAAAATGAATTTGAAGAGCTAATGATGTAATGCTGATATCGTACTATGACATTCTAATTAAATATTTTAAAATGTGAATAAAATGATAGGTGTGATATATTATAATCCATTGTATGATACATTTTACTTTAAATATTTATTGTCAGTTACATTTTTATTCATTCAGATGTTATTTTAAATGCAAAAAGCATTTTATACAAGAAAGGAAGAATTGATGAATTTAAATATTTTCTAATATATAAATAGATATCAATATTTTAAAATTATGCAATTTTTACTTCTAAAATAACTGATAAAGATTAAATATTCACAGTCAAAATAGGGTAGGAAATCAAGGAAACAAAATGCATAGGTTCATAGCAGTCATTATATAGTACATTACAGGAACAACATTATTTTATTCTTAACATTTTTCGTTATAAACATAGTTATCACTGGTTTCTCTGCTAGCCTATCTACTTTTGGTGGAATAAACATTTAAGCACGTATTTCAAAATTTTTCCAAAATTATTCCAAATTTCAACCAAATGTCACTCTTTTTTTCTACTTTTATATCAAAATGAAACACCATTTCTAATCATTTCTTATTTTCTGTTTCTAAGATTATTGGTATGTGTTGTGTATTTCTGTATTCATTTTGAGTTTTCTTCTTGTGTTAATGAAGATATTCTAAAAGTTTTGAAAGTCATTAAAATAGAATTAAGAACAGCAGTTGACCTTCCTTTCTCTTTTTATATGTTTGTTTATTTTTAAATCCATTGCTATGTCTTCAAATGATAATATGTCTGCATAACCCTTGGCATTCTTGGCTAAATTCAACATTGTCATTAAAATTTCATTGTTCAGAAGTATTTACTGAATATTTTCTGTGTGTAGAACAATGTGGTTTTAGGAGACTGTCAGTGGTCTCATTTCCAAGGTGAGACCAAAAGCATTAAACAATCACAGGTGTGAGAAGTGGGGTGGATGGAGTGGATGGTGTGAGTGGGGTGGACGAGGGGTGGGAGAAAAGAAAATACACACACACAGGTAAAAATAAGGGTACAAATTGATTTCTTTATTTTTTAAATACAGGGTATTTACATTTCTTTATACATATTTTTTAAATACAGGGTAAAATATCACAACTATATTACTGTAAAGAAATATGAGAATCATTAGTGAAAAAAGAATAATGTTTCTAAAAAGTTTATTGTGAGTAAATTTAAATCCATAACATACATACTATGTATATTGAAAATATTTGTAATTGTTTATAAATACTGCAGTTCCAATTCAGTGAAACATTATAAAGAAGAGAACATGAATTAAATGTTTTCCTTTTGTATTCAGCTATTCTGATTTTGACTTTGAATCAGAATAAAAGGGAGACTTTGTAAAGATTGTACACTTCAAATAAGTACATGAATTGTGACAATTCTGACAAAATACTGACAATTCACGATATTTTCAGCTAGTCTTCCATCTGTGACAAAATAAAGGGAAATTTTATGGAAGCATGTGTTTGTCTTTAGCAAAGCCAATTTATAAAGTGGGGGATATGTTATAACTCTTCTTAGCTTTCCCATTAATAACCTACCATGTGCATATAATCCTTACTATTTCTAAAATTCTACTGGTCCAGGTCATGTTTAGTAATTTGTATCATGAACATTCAAGTTATAAAGGTGCAAAAAAGGTTTTGTAACCTTTTACTGTTTTCTGGCAACATTAATTTTATACTTTGTAATAAAAAGAAACAGTCTGAGTTATAAGTTTAAAAATATGTACACTTCTGACATTTTTCAAATTCATGCAGCAGCTTTATGGATACAACTATTGCCAAGAATAATCTCAGACTGACATTGCAGGACATTTTTATATGTTTTTCCAAATTATAATTCTTATGTAGCACTGTCAATACATGTCATTGGTTTGTTCCTTTAATGAGCCTATTTTTTTATTTTATTTTATTTTGTGGTTAACTAAGATAATCTGCAAATACCTTCCATCTTCAGTCCAGCCATTGTCAGTAACATAGTAAATTGTGGGGTTCAATTGGATAAAGTTTCATAAAATTTTTAAGAAACAAATTAAAGGCTGTATATGATTTTACTTTATTGAACAAATCACAAACAGTAATATTAAGAACACACAATTAAACTTTATAGTTTATTTTCTACTCACTGTTTAGGGATACTTTTATCTATTATTTCAGTAAAACTCTTACAATTTCAAGGTTAATAGACAATATTTTTATAGGAATTATGTAATAAACATATTTCTGTTTCCTAGCACTGCATCTAAATTCCTATTTGTCAGCTGTACTTTGGATAGTTTAAGTCAACTGCCATCCCATTTGATTTTATAACTTTGTATCATATGGACAAAGTATTTAAAAATTGAGTCTTCTTACAATGGATTAGTTCAATATCTACTGCCTTCACAAATCACTGACCTTGGTTTTTTAGAGTCCATTTCTGGAAAGCATATCTGAAGTGATTACCATTAGAATAGAAAAAGGTTGAATATGTGGAACTAACATATCAGATTTAAATGTGTGTTTTAGTGAAATTACCGTTTTTTAAATCTCTGTTTCTGAAAGGGAATTTCCAGTTTTACCATAATAAAATCTAAGTTCTAGACATTGCCTTAGATAATACGTAGTTAACTAACGCGATTTCAACATATCTATTCATTTTGTATTGAATTAGTTGCCGGTAGACCTTAATGTATATAATTTATGTATTTTTTGTTAATAAGATCATTTACAATCTTACATCGTAGTGACATTCAGAATCTTTTCTTTTGCAGCCATTTCGTAGAGTGACGTTTTCTGTTGTGAGTCAGCCTCAGGACCCACATCAAGGGTCACTGCAGAGTTGCTATGACAGCGGGCTGGAGGAGTCAGAAACACCAAGCAGTAAGAGTTCTTCAGGGCCAAGACTGGGTGCCCTTCCACTCCCAGAGGACAACTATGAAAGGACCACGCCGGATGGCAGTGTTGGTGAGGCAGAGCATATGGAAAATGGTAGGGGCAAACACAACATCCACACACATAATCACGCTAGTGAGCCGTAATAAGTTGACTCGCGAAGGTCAGTCTAAAACCAAAATAAAATAGCTGACATTAAAATCATTTTATTTAAGTGATAAATATTTGCCAAAATACAGAAATGCCAAATAAAGGAACATAACTCTGTAGATAAAATTCACCCAAATTGCACCACCATTTTAAAACATCCTGTCCGAAATAAACGCACTTATAAATAAATCAGAACAGGGCCCACTGTGAAGGAAGCTGAATAAGTGCAGAATTCCTAAACAATAGTCACCAAGAAAGGTCTTGTCTAATTGTTTTCTTCTATTCATTTTTGTCATGCAACTATTTCTTCGAGTACAACTGTCCGGTCTTAGTGAAAGGAAATGAAAGAAACATACCTTGCTCTACCTTTTCTTGTCCTAGATGTTTAGAAAAGCGTTTTCAAACCTCTCCTTTCCAGTGATCACTGAATAGAGTCAAAGGAGAATCGTACTACTTTGTTCTCCATAATATACAATAAATACTATTAGAATTTCCCTCTTACTTAAATATAAGGTGTTTTTTCATTTTTATGTGAGAGACAGGAAGGAAAATAAATCATAATACTCCGTATTTTTATACTGTTTTGAGGTGATTCTCATAATTACCACAATTGACCTTGTATACATTTTCCTTTAAGTTATACATTTAGATTGCAAGTAGCACTTATAAAACTTTTCACATTTGTTTATATTCCCAGAGATAATTTGGTGATTTATTTTCTGGATTTTGAGTCATAAGTAAATGCCTGAGGAATAGATTTGTGTCAAATAATGGAATGGTAAAATTCATCCAAACTTCATTATTCTTTCAAATATGAAGAGAGAGATACGGTTATACAGAGAGAAAGGAAGAGGAATCACACACATTTTATCCCTAGTAAAACTTGAAATGGATTTATGTCTTTTGCCATCTCAACCCCTGAGTGAAATAAGATACTCTAACTTTTTGTTATATACCAGTTTCTTTAGTGCCGATATATATGCAAGTAGAGCATATTAATGCAGGAGAAAGACTGATTTTCCTCTGGAAGTTTACCTATGAATATTAAAATCCAATATTAGAATATAAGATATCATAAATGACCCCAAGTGAAAGTATTGCTAAATTATATTATGCTAAATAATTATTTATCTACATTGTTCTCGAGTAAGAAGATATGATATCAGGGTCTGATGACTGATGTCCCTCTTGATTAATTTTGCATAGTTAAAATGGCATTTTGCCTTAGCTATAAAGGCATGTTTATCTGTGTGTATGGTGGTGTGTGCTTATGTGGATGGGAGTCTGGTGTGGTTTCTAAGAATTATGTATTTTTTTTAGTAATTTTTTTAATGGGCATACAATTTTGGTATGAATTGCAATGCTGATGAAAATATATTTAAGGCAGATATGTTTAAAATTATTTGGAAAAAGAAATTAAACTAAAAATACTGTAATTACATACGTAATATGTAACTACATATGTAATTTGGATGTCAGCTTTATTAAAAAAGGACTTTTTACCACTGGCATTATAATCATTTTTTAATGTTAGTTTCTGTTTTATGAGTTTATGTGGATTCATCACCTTTAAAATAAGAAATAAATAATGAATAATTAAAAGATAATTATGTAATTATATGCAATTACATGTATATAATCATATGCACTATAATGTATTCTTTATTACACATGTAACATGTAATTACAGATGTGTATATGTAATATAGAATACATATATAGTACATGTAATTACATGTAATACATATATGTAATTACAGTATTTTTAATATAGATAGATGATAAATAGAGCATACCTAGGAAGGCAGGATTAACTTAATTTAGGGGTATTACTACATCTGAGATTACCTTTTCATGAGAACATATAATTTTGTTTGTGTTTTAAGAAGTACTTATTCTTACTGTAAAGAACAGAATGCACAATTAAATTTTTATTTTTTGGATGTCAGCTTTATTAAAAAAAGACTTTGTACTACTGGCATTATAATCATTTTTAATGTTAGTTTCTGTTTTATTAGTTTATGGGGATTCATCACCTTTAAAATAAGAAAGAAATGATGAATAATTAAAATAAAATTATATGTGACAAACACATGTCGGTTACGTTTTAGGAAACATATATGTCATGGAAAACTTAACAGGTGAGCTTGTTAATAAAATAGAAAGTATAATGAGAAAGAGTTCCAAAAAGAGACCTTTAATTCTTTTTTATAACTAAGTTTTTAAGACCTATTAAAAGGAAGGGCCATGATAATGTAATGGATTTTTCCTGATTTTGTATGTGATCAACACTTGAAAATCAGAGTCTGTGTGACCATTTGTCATCTATTAGCTGTGATTCATATTAACCTTGATCTATAGGTAATAACAGAATGAAATGCGATGCACTATGGGTGATCTAACTGTAGCAGTTGACCTTTGAGTAACAATTTTGTTGGGTCCATGTTTTCAAACTACTCATCTAGCCATAAAGTGCAATTGTATTGCTTAAATTCTGGTAATTTCATCTTCAATATTAATGGATCATTCTGACACAAATAGAATTGGAATTGAAACCTGTAAAGTATTCATTTGTCACATTTAATTGGAATCCAGGTAATCTGTAGTTTTTTGCTTGACTAGGTTTTAATCAGGATTTGTATTGGATTTTCATTTGGATTTTCCATTAAAATACCATTTGGGATGCTGTGCTAGTTCCTTATTATTATTACCTCAAATATTTTTCTGGAATTTTAACCTATGTGAAACAATGTAGTTATCACCAAGTGTTTGGGATTAACTTTCATTGTATAGTTGAGAAGATAATTTCCAGTGCAATAACAAGCAAAATTCCAATGTCATGCTACAAACCAGGAATAAGTTAGGATAGCTAATGATAAAAATACGTTTTCACAAATGCAAAGAAGGAACTGAAACAGGAAAATTTAAGTGAAATGTACTTACATTTTACAAAAGTTTTATCTTCCTTCTGTACTGTAGTATGATAAATACAATTTCATTCCAAGGGCCTGTGTGTTAATGCCCTGTTTAACAAACTTTAAGCTATATTCTAAAACACATTACTGCCAAATGTAGGATGAGGTTTTATTCTGTTATTAGCTGAGGAAAAAGAATACACCATAAGAATAAACATAATTTCGTACCACCAGAATCTAATAATGTAGAATGAGACCCACCATTTTAAAGTTCCAAATCTGTAAAATGCCTCAGGTCCCTGCAAAGTAATACTACATTACACCATTTAAAAAATAGTTTAAGAAAACCTTATTAGTTATACATTTATTTGTGACAAAGATTACTAATATAGATTTCTTTGCCTTTAATTATCATCAACATTATGATAATCTCATGCTAATCCTTTAGTATCAATCTAATCAGACATTGAAGTAATTGGTTATTCGTTATTTCATTACAATACATTTAGCAATAAAGTAATAATTCATATAGAGTTTATGGTGGGAAATAGGTAATAAAAACATTTGATAATGAAAATGTTAGAATAATTGATGCATATTGCTATGAATTGATAATTCAAGTAAAACCCAAACATTAGGCTTAAAAGCACCATCTCATTCAAGGCAAGCATTGACTATGCAAGAGTTTGCTCTTATTTTAATTATGCAGTACTCTTCGGACTTTCTCTTGGAGTGGGATAGAACAGTTTCTTTAGGTCTATGGTATTTATCCTGGTCCTTAATGCCATGGCCTTCTTGATCTTTCCAAAGCCCCCTCTAAATTATCTTCGCAAAGCCAGTTTGCCTTTGCTATGTAAGTCTTTGTGATAATTAGTGTTTAATAAGCTCAGATATAGAAAACACCTCTCCTGGCTTCTCATCTCAATTTTGCCATCGGTGTGGGTAAGCTACTGTCTAAGGAAATTAATAAATCAACTCTGAAATCTTACTCGGTTCCAGGTCCAATAATCTGCGATTCTCTTACATTCAATTTTTCTTGTATCTTTTATGCTATAGAATAGAGACATTTGTCTCATAGTGAGATAGTGAGTGAATTTGACAATGTATGTTAATGTGGGCAGCCCAATACCGATTCTAGGGCCTTTCTGTCAACCCACACAGCAAGTGCATTTTAATAGTAGAAAATGCATTTTTTACATAAATCAAAGGAGTGGACTGAATCAAATGGTGTGATTTCTGGCCAGGTGGGTGGAAATGTTGGCACCATAGTAGGCCAGTGTGGGAGACAGCTGTGGAGCCTCCTTCAGATCCCACTATGCAAGAGCCATCTGCATCTGATCAAGCCCTGAGTACAATGCCCTCGAAATACATGAATTTTGATTAAGACATTTCACAATAGAATAAGCACATATATTTTCTTACTTAGCAGTGTGAACTTTGGTCAGAGTGCAAATAAAAAAAGATAGGAAATGATATATATTTTTCTATAGGTAGACTTTCTTAAATATCACACCATAAAAATAAATTAAAAAAAAAAAAAGCAGATGATCCATAAAACAGGTTTATAAAAAGTTAAATGAGGTTAGAAATTTGGCCACTCTAAATCCCTAATTCATTTTATGTCTCTTGATTTTCTCAGATCTTTAAATAATACTTTTGACTTTTATACATGAATATTTTTGAACTTTCCCTTTCCAAACTTCCTTACTTTGTCATACTTATATAAGCTAAGCTCAACTGTTTGATTCATTCTGTTTCCTTCATCTCTTCATTCTACATGCATTATACCTTGTCCTTGATTATTTAAACATGCTGCAGTAAACCCTGGACTTTTCATATTGCTTTTAGACAGTGTACTTGAAATATCATTGGGAATAAGCCACCAATTTTTAATGGCCAAGTGTAATAGGACTAGAGACTAAATGCATATCTTTGTAGGAGATAAAGGACCTCCTCTTTCTCTCTCCTTTTCTCCTGTTTACCCAATTTTCAAGCAGGCATCTGTCAGGCAAAGTTGTCTAGTTATTGGTTTGTACTGATTTCATGTAGATTGAGCAAACTTCTCTAGCAAGGCTGCCTCTTCCATCTTTCCATAGATTCTCATATACTTTTCAGTGGCATAAGCACAATACCTAAAAAACCAAATACTTGTCATACCTTTTTTTTTTTTTTGGAGACGGAGTCTAGCTCTGTTGCCCAGGCTGGAGTGCAGTGGCGCGATCTCGGCTCACTGCAAGCTCCGCCTCCCGGGTTTACGCCATTCTCCTGCCTCAGCCTCCCGAGTAGCTGGGACTACAGGCGCCCGCCATCATACCTTTTTTCGTCTTCTGCAGGAAGAAACTAACATTCCTTGCTAAGGATTCATTTTCATAGTTTTGCATTTCTCTATGTCACCCTAATTGCCAGTGTCTGACTGAGGCTGCATTTTTTTCATTTTTCCTGTCAATTGTGACGTGGCTCTATACCTCCCAAGTATCCTCCAAAAGTCTGTATGCCACCACTTTGGGAGGGTACTATTCACTTTAATTTCTTCATAGTAATATATATACAGAGGGATTATAGAGACTGTCTCTAAGCCAGATCTCAACTAATTAAAATGTGTGCTATGTCTGGCAAAAGGAACAGTACAATCTAAAAGAATCTAGAGAATAATCGGCAGTGCTGTGAGTAGAATCTACTAGTTTACAAAACAAGCTTTGAAATCTGATGATATCAGTTTGAATTCTGGCTTTACCTCCTACAAGGAGTATTATTTTCTAACCCCTCTTAGCTTCACTTTGTTCAATTGCAAATCATAGGATTGCAGAAGGAACTAAATAAGACAACAATGTGTGATAATTTATAAATAAATAATAAGTTGTATTTTCACTTTATTAATTGATAAAATGTTTTGCCATTATTTAAATAACAATGATAAATAGTTGGGATTATTATTAACTGCAGGTAGTTTTTTTTTTTTTTTTTTTTTTTTGAGAGGGAGTCTTCCTCTGTTGCCCAGGCTGGAGTGCAGTGGCGCGATCTCGGCTCACTGCAAGCTCTGCCTCCTGAGTTCACACCATTCTCCTGCCTCAGCCTCCCAAATAGCTGAGACTACAGGTGCCTGCCACCACACCTGTCTAATTTTTTGTGTTTTTAGTAGAGACGGAGTTTCACCATGTTAGCTAGGATGGTCTCCAACTCCTGACCCCATGATCTGCCTGCCTCGGTCTCCTAAAGTGCTGGAATTACAGGTGTGAGCCACCACACCTGGCCAACTTTAGGTAGATTTGATATAGTACAACGGCTTAACCATGAGGACTTCATAAAATGCTCAGCCTCACAAATTTAGCATTTTTTAATTACCAGTATATACTCTCACCTTAAATATTTTCCAGTTAATTTTTTGACTTTTGTGTGGAGTACCATAGGGTAGTACTCGTGAGTAGTGACTTATAAATATAGCAAAGACCTAAAATGAGGGGAAGGAAGTTTTCTATCTCTTGGCATCAAATCATCCCACTCTTTGTGTTCTCTGTCATTCAAGGTAGGGAGATGTCGTGATCTCTCTACATTCTTTTCTTTTTTTTAAGTGTTCTAGTTGAATGCATTATTCTTCACCTCCCTTTAAATTGCACCTCCCTTTAAACTGCTGCAAATTATTCACATTAACAGGGAAAATGAGCTGAAAATAATGTCCAATTAGTATGCTTACCAGATTCTCAGTCCTTTCTTTTTAATCTCAATATTAGTAATTAACTCTGATAAAATGTGTGGCCGTATTCCCCTTTTTATTCTAATTTGATCCTTTTAAACTAGATGACTTTGCTGAACCCTTATGACATCTGAGGAGGGAATGGGCGCTCATGAAATCTCAAACTGACTTTGGAGGTCAGTTCGTGGTTTTCTTGCCTCCAGACTCCCAAAGCATTTGCTTGTGTGAATTTCAGCACTTGTTGATAATACATTTGATTGTATTTTGGTTCCTTATTTAGTTAAGGTATTATTTCAGTCTTTGAATTCTTTTTGCTTATAGATTATATATAATTCTATCCTTTCTCTGATATTATTGCCAGGTTTATGTATAAAAAGCCTTGTGCTGCTAAAACATAACAAAAACTCTTAAGCATCTTCTATTTGGTAAAGGAACTCTGGACTGTTTAAGTGAATTTAAGTATAGTAGATCCTTTATATATAATATATATATATGTGTGTGTGTGTGTGTGTGTGTATGTGTGTGTGTGTGTGTATGTGTGTGTGTGTGTGTGTGTGTGTGTGTGTATATATGGTCTTGCTCTGTAGCCCTGGCTGGAGTGCGATGGCACATTCTTGGCTCACTGTAGCCTTGACCTCCCCGGCTCAAGCGATTCTCTCACCTTAGCCTACTAAGTAGCTGGGGTTACAGGCATGCAACACCATGCCTGTAATTTTGTTTATTTTTCTGTAGAGACAAAGTCTCACTATGTTGCCAAGGTTGGTCTCAAACTCCTGGAATCAAGGGATTATTCTGTCTCGGCTCCGCAAAGTGCCAGAATTATAGACATGAGCCACCCTGCCCAGTAAGTTAGTACTCTTAACCTGGGAGGTTAGCCCACCTACTGAAAAGTCATTTTAACTCAATATTCCTCTTCTAAGGTAAAACACCTCCATAGTTACCTCTTCTCTTGCAGGTTTTTAGTAAGTAAAGTATTTTTTGCTTTGCAAATAAAACAAAGGAGAATAATAGGTGTCTCTTGTTTCATGGGGTAATTATACAGTGTCAAAGCTGTGGTTATTCATTCTGATTCAACAAACTGACACTGAAAATAAAATATGACCAAGGCTTTCTGAGGAAATTTAAGTGAAGGAGAAAGAACCTCTGCCTTTAAGATGGAAGTTTTTATGTTTGGGAGATACAACCTTGATCACAGTAAATTAATTATAATGAAAAAAGTAGTAAGCTCATTAGAGAAGTTCAGAGTGGTATGAGGTACAGAGGGGGAAAGGAAAATTATATGGAAGAAACAATTATAAATGCAAGTTTTGAAAATTTTTATTTTTTAAATAAAATGTTGGATGGGAAGAAGGCCTTGAAATGATTTTTTCCTGCACATCCTCTCCCTTTACCTACTCATCTTTGATGTATTTAAAAACAATTGTTATACTGGTCTGGAGGCTTCATTTGAAGCCAAATAAATTCAGATTTTTTTTTTATTTTTCTAGTCCAGGTACTGTTCCCTTTTTATGTCTTCCTTTTTCCTTTTTTTCATTTTTTAATGTTAAACACAATTAGTTGAAAAACTCTAAAATTTAGCCTTGATGAAATTGGCAGCAGAAGCTAAATCCACATCTGAACTATAAAATAGATTAATTTTGTGTCTTCCTTTTCTCTCTGCTTATAAACATGGATAATTACTAAAAATGTGTGTGCTGTAAATAAGACCTTTCAAACTCAGTAAGAACCTGTAAATAATCTTTTGTAGTCATTGTTATTTATTTTCAGAAGACCAGTTGTATTACTCAAATTAAATAGATGATTAAATTACATTGGCTAGAGTAGATTGGATTACATTATATTTATTTTAAAAAGCAACTCGTTTCTTTTGTGAAGGTTGCAAATTGTTTTCATAATTGTTATTTCAAGATTCAAATTAAGCATACAGGTATTTATATTACAATCCCTTTATACTGAAATATAGACAGTAGGTTGCTTTGTTTTTAATCTTGTCTCTGATAAATTTTACTTAATATGTGCAGGTAGATTTTTTGGCATGAAGTCTCATTATCATGTATGTCTTCTCATTATTGTCCAGAAAATATAATTGTTAAGTTCGTTATAAGAATGAGAAAATATCTGAAATGCATGCAAATTTAAATTCCTCCTCTAGAACAGAGTTTCAACTACTAACATATGATAATCTTAAAGGAAATTAATTTTTGATACTATATGTATAAATAAAATCTGTGATTAGTGGTATGTTTTGGGAGTAAACAGACAATAGGATAGTACCTAGCTATTGAAAAATCTTTTTCATTTCTGCTTGAAAATATATCTCCCATGGTTTTATTTCTACTTCGCAATGCTTAGTGTCTTCATTAATTAAGTAGTTCAGAAGCCCTATATGATCTGAGAGTGGTATGCATTTCTGAGGTTGCATTCCTCTGAACCCTAGTGCCCAATGCTGAATTGTGCCTATTGTTTCAATTCCTTGTGAGGCCATATTTCACCAAGGCAGCGTTGGTAGACAAAGGTCATAGCAGCTATAGCTGAAATTTTATACAGTGAATAGGGAATGTAGAGTGTTATAAGAATCCATTGAGTAAAATTCAACGACCATTTGTTGAGCATTTATTTTATGCAAAATTTTATAAAGGACTCAAAGGTGAATGACAGGCTCTGTTTACTAAGCATTTAAATATTGTCAGAGAGAATGGCGTGTGCAGATTAGATGTTTAAAAGTAAAGGCATGAGAGGCACTATATGGAGAGATTGATTATATGCTACAAGAAGTAGAGGAGGACATGAGTAGGGGTTATAAAAAATCATAGCCATGCTTTGAAGGGTGGAAAAGTAGGGATTTGCTAAGCAGAAATGTGGATAAGGCTGTGGAGAACAGTGAGAGGTACCAAGGATACCTACCTGAGAGGGTGAGGAAAAAGTGGTACCATTTGCCAACCTGGGAAAAGTGGAAAGAGCCGCACATTTTCATTGGAATGATTCTGGTTAAGACATGCTGTACTTAAGGTATCTTTGAAAAATGCAAGTGATATTTAACAGGATATAGATCTGAAATTTGTGAGTATAAATAAGCAGAAGAATGTAGCTTTAGGAGTCATTAGAACACTGGTAATGCTGAATTCTTGGGAATAATTCAGACTACGATTTAAGTATATGGCACCAGATAAGTGATGTTATCCAAACAGAATGTTGAAAAGTACTGAAATATAAGATAATAAAGGAGAAGTAAGTTTCAACAAATGTGACCGTGAAATACATTAAAAACAAAATCAGGCTGGGCAAGGTGGCTAATGCCTGTAATTGCAGCACTTTGGGAGGCCGAGGTGGGTGGATTGGTTGTGCCCTGGAGTTCCAGATATGCCTGGGCAACATAGCAAGACCCTGTCTCTACAAAAAATAGTTTAAAAATTAGGCCGATGTAGTGACACATGCCTGTAGTCCTAGCCACTTAGGAGGTTGATGAGGGAGGAGGACTTGTGCCCAGAAGTTCCAGGCTGCAGTGAGCTTTAATTATGGCAGTGTACTCCAGCCTGAGTGACAGACTGAGACCCTGTCTCTAAACAAAACAAAACACAAACAAACAAAAAAGTAAAAACTGAAACAAACAAAATATGACAGGATAAATGAAGTTAGCATTGGGAAAGTAGTAACTATCAAATATCTAGTCCTACAGAGATGAAGATGGAGAAGTAGACGTGTGGGATCATGTAGATATTGATTAATGAAGAGTTAGGTCATTTGCATGGGAGATATTTTGTGTTTTTACCACCATTCTTCCCCACTGTACCATAAACTGCTTAAAGACAGGACCTGTGCCTTGGCTACCGTTGCATGATACTTCTGGAATTATTCTTCCATATACGTGTCCAAAATAAAACACAAAGTTGAATTAAAGTTGTATGTACTAGACGGGCATGGTGGCTTGTGCCTGTAATCCCAGCACTTTGGGAGGCCGAGGTGGGTGGATCACCTGAGGTCAGGAGTTCGAGACCAGCCTGACCAACATGGAGAAACCCCATCTCTACTAAAAATACAAAATTAACCAGGTGTGGTGGCTCATGCCTGTAACCCCAGTTACTCAGGAGGCTGAGGCAAGAGAATCACTTGAACCTGGGAGACGAAGGTTGCGGTGAGCTGAGATCGTCCATTGCCCTCCAGTCTGAGCAACAAGAGCAAAACTCCATCTCAAAAATAAATAAATAAATAAATAAATAAAATTGTATGTACAAAATAGGGGCCCGATGTTGCTGATACAGATTTAACAGAATTGAGACAACTCAGAAAGCTGGAGACCAGAAAATGGAATTAAGAACACACTTGAGAATTTCTTTCTCAGGTCACCAAGTCCATTGTGACATCATTATCAGAGGCAGGGGCATGGTGGCATCTTTTGATGTTAATCTTAATGAATTTCTAATTGCTTTATGCTTCTATTTTTCAGGACTTTTTTTTTTTTTTTTACAAAATTTTCAGAAAGTACCATAGAGTGTGACATTTCTGTGTAATAGCTTTTGCTGTCTTTTCTTGAGTGATATAATACTAATTCATTGAATTAGTTTTGTCCTCTAGTATGACTTTTATATTTTATTTTAAACTGTGCAATTATTTGACCATTTTACTTAAAATTAAAAGAGTATGTGACTAATTACATTTATGGTGAGATCTAATAATTTATAACATTTCCTGGTCATCATAAAAAATTATTTTGTGATTTTAAGATTCTTGACATTGTAACAGTGCTATCAATTGTCAGTAATAGTATACAAGTAGGTGTGCTTCAAAACATAAATCACGAAAATAGAATCTGAATGAGAAATAAATTCAACTGTATAGTAAAAGGACTAATTCCAGTCTATTTTATGTTTGCATAACACCACAGAAATGTCGTGTCACTATGCCTACCACAGCTAGTGCACCATCCAAGGAAAGAAATGCTTCCAAATATATTATGTGCAAAGTCATACAAATAATGATTTGGCAGGAAGACATCTTTTTTTTTTTTTTTGAGATGGAGTCTCACTCTGTTGCCCTTTTAATGTTCTTTTTAACCTAAAGAAATGAAACCACCAATGACACATAAAGTTATTATTTATTTGTGTTCATTGTTGCTTTATAGGAGTTATGTAAAAGTACTGTATTGATAAAAAGTCTACCAGTTCAAGATAATCTAAACAATTGCTACAAAATAATGTCCAAGTAAAAAAATGCAACTCCCATTTAATCACTCATATATATATTTGTTTCATGGAAAATTTCTACTAATGTCCATTTTTTGATATGTGTATGCACTCCCCATTGTCCTGAAACATCAAGTAGAATGTATGTAAATGTGGTATGTGACAAGAGAAGGCTACCTGGCTGATTACAGAGTGACCCTGGGTGGTATCTGTATAGTGCTTTCTAGATCCATAAAACACAAATTTTTCAGTGCCTCAGAATTGTGCAGAACCAAGCATGACAACCAAGTCTCAACAATATTACAAAATCCTAATGTCAAACTGGAACATCGGTTTATTGAACTTAGAACAGGAGAATATCCCATTCAGTAGGTAAGAAAGTCTCTGTCTCCTCTTCAAAGCAATACCCTTTCTTTAAGGAGATCCAAGGAAAATCAGCGTAGCTCTTAAAATGTTGCCTAAAGAGGAGATGGAATCAAAGGAGGAGTTTCTTTTCTCTTTCTTTCTTTCTTTCTTTCTTTCTCTCTCTCTCTCTTTCCTTCCTTCCTTCCTTCCTTCCTTCCTTCCTTCCTTCCTTCCTTCCTTCCTTCTTTTCTTTTCTTTTCTTTTCTTTTTTTTTTTTTTGGAGACAGAGTCTTTCTCTGTCTCCAGGCTAGAGTGCAGTTGGGTGATCTCGACTCACTGCAACCTCTGCCTCCCGGGTTCAAGCGATTCTCCTGCCTCAGCCTCTCAAGTAGCTGGGGCTACAGGCGCATGCTACCACACCCAGCTAAGTTTTGTATTTTTAGTAGAGACGGGGTTTCATCATGTTAGCCAGGGTGATCTCAATCCCCTTTCCTCGCGATCTGCCCACCTCGGCCTCCCAAAGTGCTGGGAGTACAGATGTGAGCCACTACACCCAGCCACAAGTTTCTTAATCCACACACTGAGGCTTGATGCGGCCTGCAGAAACAAATCTATCTTTGAGATCATCTGAAAAACACATTGCTTTTGCTCCCTAGATTCAGTGCTTCTTTCAGTGCCAGCTACTAACCACAATCTTGTGTCTCTAACTTATGCTTGTTGTTGTTTGTTTTCTCTTGTCTTTAGGGTCATCTATTAAGGATTTTGCATATTTTTTCTTAAAATATATAAAGGATTTTTTTCAATAATAGCTTTAGGCCTGCTTATATAACCAGACTTTGTTTCTCTCCTTGCTTCTGGTCCATTCTATAAGGTGTCTTTGCGCTCTCTAAACATTCACCAACTATGTATCAATTACTTAGTTGTTTACTTGGCAGTTCCCTGCTGTTACTCTTGTGTAGGTGATACGTGACACTCACAACTGTGTGCATAAGAAACAATTCCAGATTTATGTGTAATTTTAAAAATCATTAATTAAATGCTCATAATTCTCAGGTAATTCTCACCTAAAACAAGCTTGAACTTTAATTATATGAATACTTGAGGAAATGGAGTTTCAGGGCCCAGTCTTAATGATTTCCCTTCACTGTGGGTGAAGCAATCTAACCATACATCATCTTTCAATAGGTAACTGGAAGCAACGTGTTCACATGGAACCATATTTTATCAGAGATTTTCCCTGTAAGCTTACTGCCCTTTATTCAGTGTGATCAACTGTATTCAGCCTTCACTAGTTCTTTGAGAATTCAATTTTGAGAGGCATTTCTAGTTTCCTGGACAACATTGGTCCATCTCTTTCTCCCAGAATAATGAAGATCTAAAATCTAATTCTTGCCTATTTCAGCCCCAGACTGTTTTCATCCTCTTTTGTGAAATCAAGCCAGTATGCTTTTTCTTTTGCTGCCCACGTCTGAGTATTATCTATGTCCCCAGGATCAAGTAGCTATTAAATTACTTCTATAAATTGCCCGTGGGTTTAGAGATCCCTGTGTGTGTGTTTTTTAAGTAACCACATTTTATTTTAGAACACAAAGTACAGGACTTCTGATTTGATTATTTAGCTTCTTAAACTTTTTCTGAAGTTTTTTGAAAATAGCAGGGAAAATACATTATCACTCTTCTTTACCTTAATGAAAATTCTCAGTTCCTCTGTCATTTCATTTCAGAAGGAGAATTAGAGGACTGTTCCACAAACTGACTCTTGGGCTTCATATTTTTTCTTTATTTCTCCATTCTAATAATCTATTCCTTTGCCTTTCCTAAACTCACCATCTCATGCACACTTTCTTCTTTATAATACCTTATCATGACCTTTTGGAGATTAAATAATTCAGTTTCTCTACCAAAAGTCATTATATTTGAGTCATTTTTAACTATCAAGTTTCTCTTTTCCTTTGGGATACCTTCTAGAAGAGTCTATTTAATATTTTCTGTTTCAAAAAGTCCTTCTTAAATATAACAATTCTACTGTATTGTAATGTATCATATAATCTGTACATTTGCAAGAATTGGAGCAAGATATCTTGGGTTCTAGTTCAAGCTCCGTCACATTTCCAGAAAGAGAACCTGGGTCAATTCATGTAATGTCTCCTTCACTTACACAATAGGTACAATAAATATGGTAATAACTGCCCTATCTTCCTCAAAGGGTTATGTGCACTTTAACGTATACTTTTTGGAAGTTAACATTAATAAAAGTATGCTAAAGTATTACTGAAGTATTACTTTACTATATTTAGTTATTTATAGATACCTTATTACTGATGTATTGCTGAAGTATTACTTTACTGTATTTAGTTATTTATGGAAGTATTGAATGCTGATGTATTACTTTACTGTATTTATTTATAGATACCTTAAAATTGCTGGTAACTAGTTCTACAACAGTCTTTTTCCACATTAAATCAGACTCGCAAAGTTCACAATATTTATTAAATGCATGATTATTTTCTTACCTCCAGAAATGTTTACTGGCCTCACTTATATTTAGCTGTAAAGGTAAGTCATTTCTTGGCCCCTTTTGAATTGCCTATTGGTTTCCAATTCTCTAGGCTAAGAGTACATGGGTCTCTAACTACTGTGAACAAGTTCCAGTATGTATAACAAATATAATTCTATGAAAACTGTAGAGAAAGAAAACATTAATAGTATCACATCTATTTTCTACAAGCTAAATGGCTCTGTCTTTAGGAAATCTGCATATCTTTTCCTGGATTTATTGTAAAGGAATAGTAAATGACAGAAACCAGTAACTCACAGAGATATTCATCAAGTAATTATTAAAGATCACTCACTGAGCAGTAGCAGAGTAGTTCCAAAAAGGCTGAGATTACAGACAACCCTCAAATATTCAGAGCAGTGAGCAAAGCCTTGTAAAGATTATCACCGATCACAGAGTGTGGATAGGATCTGCCAATTAGGCACCAGTTCATAGCCCTTATTCACATCTCCATTTAAACTGCTAATGAAGCCAAATAAATTTGGAAATGTAGAAATCAACTTTTATGGGATATTTGAGATAATTTTCAGAGCACAGAGCAAAACACCCCAATTACAATACAATGCAAGCACAAATGGCTTCATGAAGTAATCTAAAGGCACCACGTCATCACGGTGTCAGAGATAAATGAATTATAATTGTATTGGTATTCACTCCCTCTTATAAATACACATAAAATGAAAGAAGCACTAAAAAAGAACAACATAAAGTGGATAACCTATCCATCAAAAATATTTACTAGAATGATAAAATAGTATCCTTATTAAATGTAGAAAAAGAAAAGATAAATAGAGCAAGGAATAATTGAATTAGTAAATTAATTGTTTTATAGTACATTGGTGTCTACCTGAGGGTTCTATATAATCATTTGCTTTACAGTATCACTCAGAGCAAGGTAATGTTGACATTTTACAGATGATGAAAGTGAGAAGAAGATATGGAAAGTTGTAGTTAATACCTGATAACTCTTGGTATTTAATACGTGATAGCTTTTATTTTTTATTATTTGTCGCTATTAACTATAAAGGGCTATATTTGCGTTATTGAATTCAAAGTTTATGAAAACCTATTATAGCCATTATAATTATTTATATTTTAAAAACTCATTTAAGTAGAAAAACATTTAGTTTTTATGTTATATTTAATAGAAGCACTGATTTATTGCATAGTTTTAAGCAAATCCCTTAGCCTTTTGTTGTCTCATTGTCTAAGGCAGGCAATAAACTTTGCTCTACCTATTTTTCAGGTAATTTCTCTTTTCATCTGTGTATTATAAAACACAGTGCACTTTTTTTATTTTTTGCATAAAGCAATATTTATTTTATCATCGAGAACACTGTAAATTATAACTTTGATGTGAGTACCTGGGATTATAACTCAGATGGTCAAGTATTTACATCACAAAAATTAGGAAGAGACTAATAGATTTTGGTGGGAGGTGTTGTTTTTATTTGCCTGTTTGTTTCAGAATAACAGAATAATAGACTCAGTATCATGAGCCAATTAAAGAAATATACCCAAAATAAGGTAAGAAGAATCAATACCAGATGCTTTATTTATAGTTAAACTTGATAGTTATATCACTTTTGACTGTAATTCATTGGTAGTTCATTCAGAACACACAGACACACACATACCTGCATTGTATCCTTCTACCAAGGTAGAGAAGATGCTTAACTCAATGGGAGGAGGCATAAGAAAATATTGCATTAAGAGCCTGATTCTGGAGTTGGTCCCATGACTCCCAGTGATTGTGGAAACAAAGCAATTAACTTTTTAATTATGCAAACCATTCAGTAAAGTAAGCAGTAAAAAATATGTTAGTTTATTTAATACTTCTAATATTCTCAGTAATGTTGGAAATTTCGAAATAAGCAGAAAACTTTAGCTAAATGTGTAAACTCAGATTTTTCTTTCAAGTTTTTCTCTCTGCTGAATAAATACAGGAAAATATTTCCACATTCATATCACTGCTTTCAAAACTGCTAGATAATCCATTTTAAATAATATGATTTTTATAATATGTGATTCAATTAGAAAATATCTTAGCTATTTTGAGTCTTGGTCACAAATATTTTTAACTGCAACACCAGTCACAACCCTTCCTCCTGCCTCCCTAGGGAATATTTATTTTAATTATACCTGACAGTTGATCTAAATTATTGAACTTGCTCAAACTTGCTGAAGAATTAGAAACTTCCTTGGATACAGTAACAAATTAAAGTAAAATGGAAAACAATTTTGAAATTACCAGCATAACAGAAATAAAAGGGAATATATATTATGCACACTAACACATTTTCAAGTTTCCTTGTTCTCAAGTATATCTCATTAAATCTCTTTATGGTCAGGAAAGGATATGCCTTACAAAAGTAGATCAATGACTCAACTGAAGCAAGCATTTAAAATATTGTAAATTTCCTATTCTAATATCAGGATATTTTGGAATTTTTATTTGACATATGGAATCGTGTCATCTGTTTAGGAACACACATGCAGAAAAGATGCATATTTCAAAGTAGAATTAAGTAAAAATATGTGTTTCCACTGAGAAGCTGGCATGTGTAGCTTGCTAATAATTGACCTCATCATTAAGCAACTTTCAGCCCTCATCTGCCAATTCTGCTCCTTTGTAATTATCATATATATTTTACGATCAGTGGTAAGGCTTTCATTTCCTTCCTGGCAAGAAGGCAGGACATTTCTGACGTGGTTAGGACAATTCTCTTGTAGCAATAGGGGAAAAAAAGAACAAAAAATGTAATATAGCTATGTGGAGAGATGTCTGCCTCTGAGCTCTTTTCATTTTAACAGCTTGAGAAATATTGCTCCACGTTATTGCTCAGACACACATTCTTTCTAAACGAAGGTTACTGCCATTGATTCCCAAGAGCTAAAGGATTCATTTTAATATTTTTGCACTTCATTTAGCTAGTCTCCTTATTGATTGGACTTTATGAACTATCTACTCGTATGTGACATGCATTCCTAAACAAATTTGAGGACAAATATTTCCTGGATCAACATGTAGAGAACTTGACTTCCCAGTTACTGTATATTTTGGATACTCATTCTGAAATTTGTGAGCAAACTTTAGGAAGAACTGGCACTGCTCATTGGGGAAACACACACAGACACACACACACACACACACACAACAGCCTGGATCAGCTAGGCCAAGCAGGTTGAGGCACCTCCTGGAAATAATTTGAGTAATAAATTATCCTTTCAGAAACATTTTATTTTGGAAATGTTCTATTAAATTAAAATCAATTGTTTCACACTTTGCAAACTTGACAGTCTCTTATTATATTGAGATATTTTTATATTGTAAAATTAAGTAATATTTTTTATAATATAGTCAGCTTTAATAAATGACCAGTAGAAAATTTGTAGTGTATATGCCTTAAAATTCATTTTTTTCTCTTATTACTTAACATGCCAATTTGAAATTTAATATAATCTTCTAAGTAAAATACTGACAGAGAAACCCTGTAAGCTGAACTTAAGATTGTAGTTTCCTAATTGCCTTCTAATGCTTTTTCCCCTCCAGAATAAAGTGTGTCCTTATATTTTTATAATACAGAGTTAAAAATACACAAATATATTTTAGAGTATTTCAAAATACTGCCTTAAAGTTATTTCAGTGGGCTGCTCAAGTACTTCATCATTTTGAAATGTCCTTTACACCTAAAGCTCTAATTTTCCGTACAAGGGATATTGTTTTTTAATGCAAGCCTGAAAATCCCTGGGAGCACTTAGGCCTGCCACTGTCAATGCACAATAGGAGGTCTCTACAAGAAACCCCATGCCCTGAGACTGATGCTGACAGTTGGTATTTTAAGTTTCTGTTGAAAACTTATGATAATCCGATGTAAGTGTGCCTGTTATTTATAATAACTATTTCAGTATTGTGGTATATTAGGCTTTTCACACACTTTCTCTCAGCACTGGAACCCAGCCATGATTCTGTCCTTGTCTTCTGTATTGCTTGCTATAATCAAGTCCTTCTGATACTACTGGTAATAAACCTTCACGGATGCAATCCAAGATAGACCCTACGGATAACTGAATTCTCTTTAATAGTGAATTGTATTCTTGTGAGACTCCAGTATAGTTATTTTCCTTTAGAGTTAAGGGTTTTACATTGAAATAGTATTTATTTATTTATTTATATCATTGAAGAGTCTCACTGCCATGACTAAGAAAATTGCTCCATAAAATACTTGGTAATGTAAATGTGAGAATGAAAGTTATACATTTGATGATTTGTCAAATTTATGGCTTGTACCAACACAACTGTCTCTATAAAGGAATTTAATACACACATTGGAGAATATTCCTGTAATGCCTAGTAAAAATGGATGCTGTTATACTATGAGATCTCAAAAGCAGGAATCACTCTAGAATTTTCTCTTTGACATTTCGAATCATGCATGGCCTGGCTTCACAAATCTAAATTTGATATAGGAAAACTTAAAATAAGCATTTATTATAGAAGCACCTGCCCTCCCACAAAGGATAACATTCCATGTGTAGGGCCTGCTTTTGATGTATTTCTTTACCTGCTTCTTTTATTGGCAAGCAATGGAAGAGTCAATTAAGAGTAGGACGTTTAACTGGATTCACATAAGAGGAAAAGCAGGTCAAAGCTGATGAGCATGTGCCTAGAATCTGAGATCAATGATTACCCCAGATTGAAGAGTAATGATGTGGTAGGCAAAAAACAAAACAAAACAAAACAAAAGCTGAGGGTTATACCAATAGCCTGAAAATGCATTAACATATTGAAATATGTTTAGCCTCTTTCTTTGTCTTCCAAGAATTTGGTTTTAAAAAGTATGAGTCCCCATTTTAAAAAGTAGTTGTTTTTTTTTGCCTTGAATTTAAAAAAAATTATCACACTTTCTGAACTGATTTTGATTGAAATTCTATTGACAAATTCAGTGTATTTGGCCAGTAAAATTTTTATTTTATAAAATGGTAATTTTAGGATTCTTTTTATAGTGAACTTCCATTAATTGATATATGTTCATTGATATTTGAAAAACCCCAACATTGTAGCCACTTAATATTTTATATAATTATATTTTTGCAAACCCAAATAATACACTAGCATAGTACAAAAGTATTATTTGTGCATTATGTATAAATAGAGAATATTAAGACAAAGATTTAGTTTCTTTTTGCACAGTGTTTTTAAAATAAACTTAGCTATCATTTTTACAATGAAATTCTTGTGGCATATGGCTTATTCTCAAGTTTACCCTCCCCTCAACCAGGAAATGCATTACTTAACTGAGACATAAAAGAACATAGATGGTGAGGGAGAGAAGGAACAGGTCCTTCACATACATTAGCAGACCCTTATGCTGTTTGTTAAGTTTGATGATAGTCAACCAATTCAGGCAGCTGATTGAAATAAGAAGAAATCAGCAATTTTGCAGAAGTGTGAAAACATGTGCACATGTACCTCGCTCCTGCAGTTTTATCGCCTGTCAGATTTCTCAAGAGTATACCATATTTTTTTTTCGGCTTGAAATAAAACATTGGGAATATATACATACATAATGAAATGAGATATATGCTTTGAGGGAATAGCATTGCCCAAAGTTAACAGATAGTTCATATGATTTAAATGATTCTATTTGGAAAGGTATTCTCATATATAAACTGAATTTCAACTTAGAGTATGCTGCTTATCTTTTTAGTTGTACATGAATGTGGTGAGCAGAAAATAATTTTAAAATTTTGGTAAGAATCTGGGATGCTTTATTGTCAAAGAACAACTTGTATTTTAAAAATAAATTAAAATACATTAAGAACAGTGTGTGAAGTATTTCAAATAGATAGGGTGAACAGACTGTTTTACTTTTCTTCTATTCTACATGTCTGTGAATAATCATTCCTTGAAGTTTAAAATTATAAATAACAGTGCAAAATGGTGTTATTTCTACTTTACGAGGGAAATCATCCATTTTGTTTTCATTTTCGTCAGGGTAAACTCAAAATGGCTTTGTGTAGCTTCCGTTAATCTTATTCGAGACCGAAGCATTTTTGACAAAGGAATGTTTCCCAATTTTCAGTAGATTATTACATTTATGTGGCTAAATTGACTCAGAATTGACAACTGTTGTTTGACTTGGCAAAGTTAGAATATGGTAGTTGATACTAAGAGGAGGGATGTAACAAGTTGTAAAGACAAGAAATTTCAAAGAAGAACCTATAAGGGTATTTTATTTTATTCTACTGTTTAAAATGGAAATATAAAAATTATCACTTGATTGTGATATTGTTGATTACTCCACAATCTGCCCTCACATACATGCACATACACATGAGACCAAAAAAAAATGAGATAAAATTTACTATCTAATATTAAGTTTAGCTATTCAAGACAGTCCTTTGAAAAAAAAAAAAAAAAAACAAAAAAAAATGAGATAAAATTTACTATCTAATATTAAGTTTAGCTATTCAAGACAGTCCTTTGTAAATCCTGGATATCTGTGCTAGGTGGAGTTAGAAACCTGTCTAGGTGGATATAACCTTTACTCTCAGTATTTACAAGGTCAGGATGTGAGAAGTTATAAAGTGAAAAGCTTGGTTTAAGTTTTAGGGTATGTAATTTTTAAAACAAAATTCTTTTGAAAATAGTTTCTAGAATTATTTGTAACACATTGAGTGGGATGGAGGCCTGTATTCATTTATTAATTTAGTATCCTACCTTACCAGACTTTATGCTACATGATGACATGTGTTTGGAGATCATGTTTTCTTGTTTACCATAATATATCCAGCTAAACTAGGACAGGGTCCTGCATATAATAGAGTCTCAATAAATTGTTGAATTAATTAATGAATAAATGAATATTTGAATCAAGGACTCACAATTTCCATTATTACCCATGCTTTAATGTTTTTTTCTTGCTCTTCTGATAAATTAATCTACATTGAATTGTGTTAGTAAAGAAATTAATCAAAATTATTAATTAGTATAAAACATACTGTATAAAAAAGAAATTCAATTTACTAATCCTAAATTCTTTATAGAGCCTTGATGAAGTGTGCTTTATATTTCAAAATCATGCTTCTGTACAAGGTATAAATTTTTACCTTCAGTGTCCTAATTGGCAGAACTGAGGTATATCAAAGGCAAATCTTTATCTTATAGTTGAGAAATCGTTTTTCTAAATGTTCTGTCCCTCAGGGACCTGAGGACCTCAAGGACTTGAAGATCAAAGATAGCATGATGATGGTGCATACCTAGCATGGAGAAAAGCCCTAATATTCCCTGTGTACTTTGCCCTTAAAAAAATTATTTTCTAGACAAGTTGGTATTGATTAGTAAACTTTATGAGTAACCCAGGTTGAGAACATCACAATTGCAAATTTGAATTCTTACTACATTGGTGATACACCTTGAAGGATGTATTTATTTACATATTCATTCATTAATTTCTTTATTACTAAAATATTATTGAAATCTAATTTCAAAGACAGCTGTGAGATTCAGGTAGAGACAACCAACCTAAGCAATGGAAGAGATAGGTTAAATTTCTGTCTTGAGTAAGATTTTTTTTTTCCTAATCATGCTACTCTTTGCACATTTCATTCTATTTTTATGAAGATCCTGGAATACTTTTTAAAAATTATAGTTTGTTTTTTTTCTTTTTCCCTGGGAGAAGATAGAGTGACACTGGGTGGAAATCAAGATTTGCTATGGATTTGCAAAACCCTGCGTAGGAAATAATTCTCTGAGTTTCCAAGGTAGTTTATTGCATATTATCATATTTCTATTTTTAAATCACTTTCATTCATCTTGAACCTCCATATCAATATGGCTTCATTGCTGCCCTTTTCACCCATGTTTATAACTTCAGTTATAAACTTCACTCCTCTTTTCACCACCTCACCGCACCCTAAGCTCTCAACATGATAACCAATTCACTTTCTTTAAACATGCAACAAAACCAATATATTACTGGTGTGCTAATTAACTGTCAAATGTGAAAATACTTTGCATATTTCATCTCACTTAATTCTCACTGCATTTTTATTATGCAAGTTTTATTATTTCACCAGTGAGCAAACTAAGGTTTACAGAATTTAAGTGACTTGCTTAAAGTCATGCAGCTAGTGAGTGGCTGAAATGCAGTTTGAACAAAATCTGTCAAAATGAAAAAAAAAAAAACATGTTCTTCCCATTACATCATGCTGTATCTAGCCATGCCTTTCTTTCTTCAGAATGATTTTAACCTCTTTCACCTGCATCTCTTCACTGCTGGCCAACTCTTCCTTTAAATCAAACCTGTTCAACTCGTGGCCCAGGATGACTTTGAATGTGGTCCAACACACATTTGTAAACTTTCTTAAAACATTATGAGTTATTTATTTATTTTTTTAGCTCATCAGCTATAGTTAGTGATAATGTGTTTAATGTGTGGCCCATGACAATTTTTCTTCCAATGTGGCCCAGGGAAGCCAAAAGATTGGACACCCCTGCTTTAAACTTTACTGCAAGTTTTGTCTCTTTTGTGGAACTCTTGCTCACCACCTCTTCTATAGCTCTTTGCATAACACATCTTGGTACTGGCATATGTCATATTAGGGTCTTAAAAATTTATGTGTCACTCCTCTTGCTCCAGTGTGGCTTCCATGAGGGCAGGATTATTATTATTATTATTATTATTAATTTATTTATTTTTAAGACGGAGTCTGGCTCTGTCGCCCAGGCTGGAGTGCGGTGGCCGGATCTCGGCTCACTGCAAGTTCCGCCTCCCGGGTTTACACCATTCTCCTGCCTCAGCCTCCCGAGTAGCTGGGACTACAGGCACCCGCCACCTCGCCCGGCTAGTTTTTTGTATTTTTTAGTAGAGACGGGGTTTCGCCGTGTTAGCCAGGATGGTCTCTATCTCCTGACCTCGTGATCCGCCCATCTCGGCCTCCCAAAGTGCTGGGATTACAGGCTTGAGCCACAGCGCCCGGCCTATTATATTTTTTTATTTTGCTCAATATTGAAGGAACTTAAGCTGGCAGTTCTCAAAGCCAAGCGATCTCAAAACTCCAGGACTCAAAATCATTTCCTGATACTATTAGGATGTCATTTACTCTTTCAACTCTCGTTCTCATAAGTGCACAAGAAAATTTTCCTGAGGTTACAAGCTCTGTGTCAGTACAACAGATTGAATTCAGAGCAGATAGGATAATCCAGTTATCCTCTGGTAAGATAATCATTCAAGAGATGTGCAAAAGTGTCAAACAATGTCATTCTTCTCACTTTTTTTAATATGGTAATTTTCTATTAAAATATATCATTTTTGTCAGCATATAATGAATTTATTGTGACTATTTTCAAACATATATATATATATATAACCAGTTATTTTAAAGGTGTTTTTATTTTAATGTTGAATATGATGAATATCAACAGATATACCCCACATAAGCAAAAGCTCTTTAGGGTCCTCTATAATTTTTAAAGTGTAAAGGAGGCTTGAAAACCAAACACACAGGACCACTTACTAAACTAACCTCTGGCACCCATTAAATATTTGATTGACAAAACTGAGTAATCAAACTGATAAACCAATCCAGTGGAGGAGACTATAAATGTTCTAGTGAGGACTTAGGTTTTCCGTTATTTTACAAACTTATTCTAATAAACAACTATAAGTCAGGAAGATAATGAGCAAAACTCGTATTGAACATACATTAGTTGGAATAAAAGTAAACTTAGAATATTCATTATTTCCATTGTGTAAAATCATGTATTAATTAAAATTAAATTGTAAGCAAATATTACTCAATGCATTAGTCAACAGTTAACTAGGTATCCAGGTAGGTTATTAGCTTTTATAAAGGATATAGTGGGTCATGGGTCATGCTATTGTGGTTATACATTGTGAGATTTTCAGGGAGCAGGCTTGTGAAATTTAGAAATTTGAAATCAATTAAGCAAAATATTATACATTTGCCAATGGTGTTTTATAATGTTTTTAATGCAACTAAATCTTGAAATTTTAATAAAGTTGTCACCTAAGAAAAATATATCTCACCTCCAGTTATAGAAAGCAACATTCTTATTGCTGTGAAAATTAAATTAATTTTTAAAAAGAAGCATGTAATATTAAATAAGATTAAAGAGCCTCTTCAGTTAGAAGGAAAAATAAAATAATATTTTATGTATTTACTCTAAATTTAAGAAATTTTAAACATTATATGCTACTATTAATACATCATACTTCAACTTTTCATATATGTGTGTGCTTGTATAATATCTCAAATCCAATTATAATATAATTCAGTAGCTTAGATTTACACCTAATTTTTAAACATTCACAAATTTCTTCATTGTACAATTGCTTATTAAAGCTGGTAATTTTAAACACTTTTAAAATTTAAAATTTCACTCAACTGATTTTTACTGCCATTAAGCTATGCAACTTATGCATTTAAATCTCAGGAATACAAGAAACACTATTAATGCTTAATAAAAAGAGCTGTATATAGAATTCATAATTAACTGTTCTTTTAACTCATTTATAATTCTTACTAATTTTCAAAAAATGCTTCAGGTGATGCCTACACAATGTTTTTTTTGTTTGTTTGTTTTTTGTTTTTTTTTGTTTGTTTGTTTTTAACGAATATTTTCTATTTATTTTTTGTAATGTGGTCTCATTTATGTCCTGACCGATAAGCCCACCCAGGGTTTATATGATTATGGACTTAGTAACTTGAAAATACTGTTTGTTCCTCACTTTCAAAGGGGATCAGGCACTAGCATATCTGCAGTTTCCTGATTCCTGTGAAAACATGTGACATTCCCCCTTTGCAAAGGTTTCCAGTTTCCTTCTCTCCGTGTTGCCAATCCTGCCACCACCCAAGGCTGATCTTAATTCCATCAGGGCCACAGTTAGTGCAAACAATCAAGCTGACCTCTCCACACTCTAGCCCTGCCTATAACATTATGGACATTATGATTATTAAAATGCCTTTTTTGATAATTATTCAGCCACTACTAGCAAGAATATCTGAAATGTCTCTGCCTAAAGCATGGCCTCCCCTGAAGAATATGCTAGACTATCTATGGTCGCAGAAGCCCTGGATATTCTGTGTGACAGACTGTGGGAAAGTTTGAGAGTCAGACCCAGAATGAAAATCTCTGAATTTTCCAATTGTAAGAGAAAATTTACTTTTAAGACAGACCGTACTGATAGGATAAGGAAGACAATACTGTTATCAGGAATGTTTATGCAGCAGGGGAATAATCTCTTCTCGTATATCCTTACACCAGACACCAGGTTTTGACAAACGTTTAATGATGTAAGCAGAGAACAGGGGTCACGCTGCCTAACTAAACTCCCTGTAATATATTAACATATTATATTAATGTTTAATGTGTCTCTCCCACTTATCAAGGATGTGTTCTGTTGTTTTTCTGAACATCTATTGTTTTTTCCACCACGAGATCCACCCTGCTTGGACAAAACTTCACTTGTCCAAGCTCTCACCCACCACTCTCCATCTCTCACCCACCTCCCTCCCACCACACTACCTTAGGATGTTTTGACTTCCCTTTCCACAACTTTTTTTATTCTTTTCTGCAGCAACTCTCTTTTGCTGCCATTCTTTTATACACGTCCTATCCAGTCTGTGAAAAGCAGTTTCTCTCTTGTTCTCTTGTGAGTAATATTTACTCCTCTTATATCTTTGCTTTTAATCCCCAACCACCTCAGTATTTAGCACCTTATCTTTTCTTTTTTTTTTTTTTTTTTGTTATAGGGTCCCGCTCTGTTGCCCAGGCTGGAGTGCAGTGGCGCAATCTTGGCTCACTGCAACCTCCCCCTCCTGTATTCAAGCATTTCTCTCCTGCCTCAGCCTCCCGAATAGCTGGGATTACAGACGCCCACCACAACGCTCGGCTAATTTTTTTGTGCTTTTAGTAGAGACAGGGTTTCACCATGTTGGGCAGACTGTTCTCGAACTCCTGACCTCAGGTGATCTGCCAGCCTCGGCCTCCCAAAATGCTGGGATTACAGGCATGAGCCACTGCGCCCAGCCTTACCCCTTATTCCTTTAATCCAGCTAAAAATCTCTTTCCTTGAGGATATGAACCAGTGCCTTCCCTGCTTACAGTTTTGCACATGCTCTCTGTGCTTATTTTACTAAGTCCCACAGCCTTATGTATCAGTCTCTTAATATCTGTACTTCTACCGTGATCATACATTTTTCCAAGAACAGAAACTAGAAGAAGCAGACTCCAGAGTGGTCACACCGACAGTGTTTTCCATGCGATTCATATTGTTACATCGTTGTGACAGATAATTCCCGTCGTTTTGGGAAAACAAACTTATTACAAACTCTTTATCCTCAATGCACTTAATAATAATCACAAACCGTCTCTCCATCTACTTATTTTTATAAATCATAGGGATCGTTTTCCCTTTGTTATTGTTACCAGGTGAAAATCTAACTCATCGTTGTCCATACCAAATTCCTACCAAATGCCTCATGGGGATGAGAGATGATTTTACTATCCTGGTGTCTGCCTTTCAAATACATGAAATTTATATTTCCTTCACCCAGAAATTGCAATTCTCTACTCTATCATTCTTTTATTTCATTTCTTAATTGTCATATAATAATTTATAGGGTACCTAGCAATGATTCAATGCATACAGTATATAGTATTCACATCAGAGTAATTAGCATATGTCCATCATCTCAAACATTTATCCTTTCTTTGTGTGGGGAACATTCAATGTCCTCCTTCTAGCTGTGTGAAACTATATAATATAATATTGCTATCTGTAGTCATTCTGCAGTGGTAGAGAACACTAGAACCTATTTCTTTCCTCCTATCTAGCTATAATTTTGCGTCCTTTAGCAATGTTTTTCCTATCCCCTCCTCTGCCTACCCTTCCCAACCTCTAGTATCCTCTGTTCTACTTTTACTTCCATGATATCAACTTTTTTTAGCTTCTACATGTGAGTGAGAGCATGCGGTGTTTAACTTTCTATTCCTGGTTTACTTGACACTTAAAATTCCAGCTTTATTTTTTTGAATTACCCTTCTATGTTGTTTTGGTTATTTATAAACTCTGCTATTTATAAAATCATTTTGTGTTGCTTATTACATCTTGATAAATTATCAGTGTTTTTCTGTGTTTTGTGTATATATATATTTACTTTTTATAGTTTCTCATAAGTATACTTTTCATTACTTTTAATCTCTCCCAGTGCAGTGCTAATTTATTATCCCATAATAATATACCCTTCTTGAAGCCAAAGGAAGAATTTTCTATACATAAAAGTCTTAGTATATTAGCAACCCCTTTTCCAAAAAAAAAAAAAAAATGTATTTCATGCTAGATGCAAGATCTGGCCACAAATTAAGAGCATGTGGATTCTCCTCCTTTTTGGTTTTTGGCTTATGAGATTCCCACATTTGCTTCTTCCAAAGACAAAATTCTGATCCCAAAATAATCACTGAGGAATATTTAAATGTACAAAAAAATAGGTTTAATTTTTTCAATTTTATTTTACTGAAATACAGAGGTTTCAACTTTGAAGGGGGATTCAAACTTTAAAATATTACTTGTAATATCAATTAATGTTTTAACTTAAATACAAAATTATAGAAATTTATAGGATCACAAGCAATGGTGCAAAAAGTATATGTTCAATAATATCAGTTTAAAATTAAGTTTGCTACTTTGAGTTGCTTCTTTTAAATCAGAGGGCCTACATACTACATATGCCTTCAGAATTCTTTGATGTTAATCTCTTATGATAACCAATTAGTTTCCAAATTTCTCAACTCAAGGGCTGACTAATACTATTGCCTAAGCATTAGGTGGGTCATGTTATTTTAACTAGATATGATGGCTAATTGTAACAGGGTGTCAAAGACCAGAGGAGTTGAAAACTGGGAAATTTGGAGACACCCTGTCTAAACAGGATTAAGGCTAAACGAAAGGATTATTGTTTTCCAAACCCCAGTGATCCTTGTGATAGCTGCTTTCTCAACCATTGGGATTAAAGGTTAGATTTACATTTAGAAACAAGAATGCAAGCATGTATTCATGAATAGCCCTGTCTTTAGAGAAAAATTCATCAACGTCCTAGCCCTTCTGTATCTAAGACACTAAGAAAGAGATTTATGTAAGGAGTTACACACAGGAAAATTAATTCTGTCTTACATTTCATTTTTTTACATTTCTTCTTTTCTTCATAAAATACACATCTATTTTTGCAAGTTTATCTTCACTGTGTATTAAAGCTTTTCTAAATAAACAGTTTAAGAGAAACATTTGTATATACTATTTGCATTTAAATATAAACATACAAAGTTAAATATTTCTTTTAAAATAAATTCTAAGAGGAAAAAAAGATTGTACCAGTGTTTGTTTTGCAGTGGCATTATTGCATAGGTTATTAAAACAACTAATCTTTATTAAAATTCAAATAATTTACTGCCATCAACTGTTCGGTATACATTTTGCTTTATTTTTATAAAATTCTGTGTATTTATACTTCTTGAAAATATACATAGTTCAGATTAAACCATGTGTACAAAAATATAATTAAAACAGGAACATTTTTAAAACTTTTATTAGTTTGATCTCCTCCAGTATACAGAGATTCTGTTAAATTTATTTTTTTATGAAGTTAATAAGTTGAAGTTGTTTTCACATCAAAATTACCTATCCTTAGAAGGAGGTGAAAAGGAAGGTGCATTGTGAGACAGTTATATAACAGCTGGGTAGAGACAGAATGAGATGATAATCCTACTGTATGTTAGAAAGAAAATACGTATCTATTTGGTATCAGGGTCATCTTACAGTTTTTTCTGTTGTAAAAAAAAAGTTATGCCCATATATGAAGGTCCTGCCTAGTTAACAAATGAGGATAAGATGGTGGTTCGTTTTGTAGCAGCCAACTGGGTCCCTGGATTTGCAGAATTACAGTTGTAAGACTGTTCACATTAACACATTTCAAAATACTAATTTGTTTAGATTGTCTTTGAAATTTATATAGTTTTTTTTTTCTTCTCTTTTCTAAAGAAAGCAAACAAGCTCAGGGTTTTTGGAAATTGTTTTATTGCCGAGGTCTATGGATGGACACCATTGTGTAGGGGCTGCTGATTTTCCCTTTACATATTTCCCCATCTCCCTTCCCCAGGTGTTGCTGCCATCACTACCTTTCCCTTCCTCCCCTTTCCTCATGGCAAGACGCATGGAAGAAGAGTGCTGTTAAGGCCTCTCCATTAATCAACAGGTATGGTGGTTCTCATGAAACAGTGTAGCTGCCCCTCTTCTGCATTCTCCATTAATAGTCTGTCTCTTACATTTACAAGATGTACTCATCCACTACACAGAGCCTTCCATATGGAAAAATTGTTCAACTTGAGTTTGTATATTTCACCATGCTATGCATTACCTAAATCCCTACGCAGTGGTAGATTTTTCTAAATGTATAGAGTTTAGAAGAATTAATGATATTATTCTCAGGGAAAGTTGCTATGCAGTTTTCCTAAACAAAATGTATATAAAAGAAATGGACCTTGTATGTATGAATATGCCACTTTCAACATTCTACAAATAATCGTTACATAACATATCTTTGAAAGTATAAAACAGGAATATTTCTGTAAATTTTATTTCAAAATTTAATAGCATTTGCATCTTCAAAAGCATTGCACAACATTTTATGCACATAATTATAATACTCATCTGGTTATAGAAAATTAGGTATAAGCTAGTTCAAATAAATCTAAATACCATACAAAGCTATGCCATTCAGATATGAAAGCTGAATGCATGCTAATTACTTTCTGCAACTTTCTTTTGTCAACTCAGCTGGTGGCATTTGAGGGAGACAGAGGGGACTATTTGTTCAGTCCAAGATATCCTTCATTCAGGGTGCTATATTTTGAAAGGAGCTAGGCCCTCAGGGCTCAAACTCCAGCAGAGTCATAACCTATAAAACATGAACACTCAGTCATCACCAGGAAGCACCCGCCTTCTTGATTTCTTTTTTCACTAGTGAAACGAGTTCTCCCAGCTCCTGCAGGGGCTTGTTTTGATGTATCAGGCTTTGCATTACAGTCTTGTGACTCTCTCAGGTTCTTTGAGACACATGACTACAATGCTACCTTTGGGCTAGGAAGATTCTTGGCAGATGATTTGGAAAAATAGTGTGTCTATGGGTGTGCATGGGTACAGCAGCATTATTTGCAGTATTCTTTAAAGCTGTAGCATAATTAAGACTTGTCTGTGTACACAAACATCAAACCATTTCAATTTACATGCATGTTCACCGAACGTTAAAAGATCATATTCCATTTTTTCCACTGTATTTGAATGCATTGGAATACTGGAGAAATTGAAAAGGGAATGGATGTTAGTCTGGACCATTAATCTTCATTTAGAAATATATGGCTTTCTGTTAGATAAAGCTCTGATCATTAAGTATCTTTCATGATCTCACTTCTACTCACATTTCTTGCCTTTATATTATGTTTTAACCTTGAGTGCACACTGCACTTTGTGCTCTGCATCTTTCCCAGAGGGTGCAATCTTTCATGTCCACAGGACTTAGCACGGTTAGGTCTCTCCATCTGGAAGGCACTTGACTCGTGGCTGTTTGGAAAATTCACACACAAAAAATAATAACAGCAACCATGTACTGAGGATTTATTGTGTATGGGCACAATGTTAATGAGTTTCACTTCCATTTTCTTAATTCAGCCACACAAAGAAACAATGAGTTAGAAATTATTATTCATTTTATGTAATAGGCTGGAAAACTGAGAGGTGGCGAAGTGGAGAGGGGCCAAGATCACTCAGGATTGACTCAAGTGGGACATGCCTTATACAACTTCCCCTCATTTCTTCCCAGGAAAGCAGCACTCTCATTCATGCTCAACTCTTGAGTTACTAGAGGGCAATGACTCCACCTTATCTTTTATGAGCTCTTCGATGTCCACAGTACATGTTACTCACTAAATGTTGATTAAATGAATGAATGTTTACAAAACAGCCTTTTGTCTTCTTCTCCTGAACATGGGCCCTTCCCCTCACCCATACTTCTCTCTATTCTGTTTTTATTCCCTACTTAGCTTGTTGTTCTTGGCCATTATTAGCTTCATAGGTTACTCAATATATTTGCTATAAGAAATAATTCATTATTTTTCCGCAGATTTAAGACCTGTAACTATAAACTGAATCAATATAAAATAATTGCATCCCCAGAAAAAGAAATTGATAATTCAAATCCTGTAACATTTATCAAATCTAATGGCAGGAAAGGAAGCACAGAAACACTTATAACTCACACAGAAAGAAGAAAATTTAACCAAAGATTTTAAAGATTTGAGGAAAGGAAATTATGAAAATTATACATGAGATTATAGGAAAATAAAGGGGCTATGCTTGAATGGGAAAACAGTTGTATCAGTTTACCACAAAAGGAAAACAGTGGATAAGTAAAAAGACAGATAGGAAAAGAGGCCAAATTAAGGAGAAAAGAAAAAAAAATCTTTGAGAAAAAAGAAGCAAAACAATTTTGGAAAAGTGAATTAAAGAGGTAATGAAGGAAACATGTCATTAAAAACCACAGACACTGAAAGGACTTTAAAAGAATATGAAATAAAATTGGGAGGGAAAAAAATCAATGCAGGTAGAGAAAAAGAAGTTTATTTATGAGTTTGTGTTTCCTTATTCTTAGAAAACCCTTTGACGTAAAATGAATAGAAAAAGTGTAAGTTAAGATGCATTGATTTGTGCACACAGTATGTTTTTAGGACTTTTTCTGTGACAACAGTTTTTTTGAGAGCAAGATACAGGTTTAAGCATTAATTTGGAACTATGCATTTAGAACTAAAATAGTTGTGCCTAGAGAATACGGTTGAGACAGGGCTTGCTGGGAAATTAGGATTGAAGTCCAAATATTCCTCTCCACCACATTCTCTACCAAGATACTCATAACACTAATTAATCTGTTAGTTTTACACATAAAAGTATCATCTTACATCTATTTTTCTTTATGTAGAGTGCCTGAAGCGTAGAATAAATGTTTGCTGAATTAGTCATGAAATGTTAAGACTGGGTAGAGATTAATGGTCAACAAATCCCGTCTTAGATTGTGCATGCATGCATCCCTTAACACCATTTGTAAGACTTGCTTATCTCCACTTGAATAATTCTAGGGACACAAAGTCTAGAGGTTGCTCCTATTTTGGGACATCTTTAACTTTCCAGCTTTTTCTAGCATCCTGTAACTTGAATCCAGTTATCCCAGTTTTCCCATTTGGAAGCACAAAATAATTTCTATTTTTTTAAAAATGAAAAAATAGACAGACAGACACTATGTCATAATGTCTAGATGTCTGATGTCTAATGTCTCTCTATTTTCTTTTTTGGTTTATAGCCCCAGTCTTTCTAATTTTTCTATGTTACTTGATTGCAACTCTTTTTAGTATTCTGGTTATTTTCATTTTCTCATTTGGTGAAAAAATGGTCTTGCCTAAAACAAGAAATTCAGCATGTGCTTCCACAGTTTATGTTGTTATATTTAGTCAGCTTGAAGAAACTAGCAATTTCATTTGAACACCTTCAAAGAAAAAAAAAAAAAAGAGGTACAGTTTAAAGCTGCATATGGCTTTGACATTAATTTGTTAAAGGTATGGTTTGTACAGGATACAGTATATAAATAAAATAAACATGAGTATATATAAAACAATTAATTTTAAAAATAGCATTTGAAGAAAGATTTTCAGTCTTTACTTTTTACTTTGTAATTTAATACATATTTCAGTTTGTGTTGAGTGCCTGAGGTGAATCTTTGCCTAAGAGAAGTCCATTCATCATTCTAACAAATTTCACACTACAAAATATAATGTCCTTAAGTGGATAATAACATCAGTGGCAGTAAAAGACAAGCAAAACAAAACAAAACAAAAATTATTTTTCATTGCAAATAATTGACTTGATTGACTGATAATATGGTCTCACATATAACAATATATTGTTACATGGAGGGCAAAATAAGATTAAAAGATGTGTAAAGCAAGAGCTGTCAGATCTGTGCTTTCCCTAACAGAATTTACTGCAAAGTAAATTCTTCATTTATGGGAACTCTTACAAATGCCAAATTGCTGTCAATATCCCTTGGTGCGGCCTATTTATGAGCAGATTATGGCACGCTCTGCAAGGGCCTGCACATCTGATTTTCAGTGAGTATCTATGCAGAATATATGGCCTTTTCCAGAACTAGGAAATTTAATTAATTTTCTGGCAGAGAACACTTTTTATGCCACATCCCTTTTTGCTGACCCTACCCAAGACTTCCATTTTCAAATGTGCTTCATATATTATGAACCTATATAATCTTAATGAAAGTCTTCCATATGGTAATTATATTGTTTGACTTTGTACAGTATTCTCAAGAGCTCCAGTGCTGACATAAATGTTTTCTCTATGGTACTGAACGTTTCTTTGTACATTGTATGAATATATGCACTTCCCTCTGCTTTTTGACATTCAGTTCCCAAAGCAATACCCTTTAGGTATTTGATTATCTATATGATTCTTAGGCTATATTCTTAAAACAAGAGGAAACCTATATCTGCTTTGCTATCACTGTTATTGAAGGGGTGTGCCATGTGCAACATGACCATTTTGATACCTTTTACTCTGTCTTTTAGTATCATAGAAAGATGGGAGTGAAAAGCAGGACCTAGGAATTAATCACTTAACCTCTCAAGACCTCATTAATATCATTAAAATGAGGGATTTGGACTAACTCATTTTTAAAGTGAATTCCAACTTTCTACAGAATATGGAAGACTAGGAATTTTATAAATTGAGATTCTGTTCTAGGTTTGCCAAGAAACTATATTTAACTTCCCTGGAGCATGGTTTCCTCAGCTGCAAAATAAGGAGACTGAGCTAAATCACGGATGTAATCTTTAGTGATAACATGTGTTGACTTATTTTTCTTTCTGAAGCTATCTCCTGAGAAGGATTCTGAGAGGTTGCTTTGACTGAGTGGCATGGAGTGCTGTGATCATGTGATCCATTACCTCTATGTCACAAACTTGCATCATAAATTCTGAGAATGTTTCTCATTCAAAAAGAAAAATTTTGATGATTACTGTAATTTTTAAATTTCTATGTTTGTTCTTGTTTGAGGTATATACAGATGATTCTTGTGCTTAAAAATATGTGAATCCAGGAAACTGTTTGGTGCTCTTAAGGAAGACAGGTTGAGGAGAGGACAAGCCACTCTAGACAGGTGAAATACTTTAACTTAGAAGAAAGATGAGGGATTCAGCTCATAGTTTGTGATTCCTAGCAGCAGTTTGAAAGCCAGTTGGATAACATGAGGAAAAATCTGACTCCACATAAGGATAAAATGTATTACTATAGAAAATGCTCAATAAAGGTTGATACATAGAATAGTCTGTGTTGTGAAATCTGCATCATTAAAGATGTTAAAATTTCGATTGCTTGACAATTTCTCAAGGCCACTATTTTTATTTTATTTTATTTATTTATTTATTTTTTGAGACAAAGTCTCAGTCTCTGTCACCCAGGCTGGAGTGCAGTGGGCAGTGGTGCAATCTCAGCTCACCGCAACCTCTGCCTCCCGGGTTCAAGGGATTCTCCTGCCTCAGCTTCTCGAGTAGCTGGGATTACAGGTGCACACCACCATACTTGGCTAATTTTTATATTTTTAGTGGAAATGGGGTTTCATAATGTTGACCAGGCTGGTCTCAAACTCCTATCTCAAGTGATCCTCCCACGCTGGCCTCTCAAAGTCCTGGGATTACAGGCATAAGCCACCGTGCTCGGCCAAAGCCATTGTTAAAGAACCTCATAAGATAGCAAGTTAGATAAAATGAGTTCCAATGCTAATGGTCTATGATTCCATAATAACTGTCAGACATTATAATATCAATAATTTTGTACTTGGATTTGGTGATATAATTATCAAAGATTTTATTGGAAATGATGATTTAGAATTTTAATATAAGTCATCTACTTGTTAGCCAATGCTGTAGTGTTCTAGTAAAGTGCTTGATCTTGTCAAAGATGCCTTTTTGAAGGAAAAGTTACTAATTCTCATTTGTGGAATTCACTTTTTCTGTTTTCTATAGACTACACTCTGTATCTTCATTTTGAATGTTACTTCTTTATTGAAGTATAACTGACTATAATAAAAGTTAATATAAAGATTATAATTTATTTTCAACTTATTAAGATATAGAACATAAAGCATTCACATAGAATCATAAAGTATTTTACCTGGAAGGGATTATGAAAATTTCATTTTAAAATCTCGTTATCTTTTTCAAGGTCACTTAGTTAGCGAGACACTTGTGATCCAGATTTTCTGAATCTCAGTTCAGAGTAACCAAATTTACTGTAGTAGTAGCTTGCTGAAAAGTACAGATCTCGGTGAGTTGAGGCTTTCTTTTGCTTTCTTGGATGCACTACTTGTCTTGAATCAGCGGGATGAAATAGGAAAACAAACAAACAATTTCGTATAGAAGAAACAGAAAAACACTAGGTAGCATAGCCTGCTGTGTTCCTGGAGGAACATGGAGGTTGGCATCCCTTTGTAAAGCTTGACATTACAAATATTCTTTGTAATCTACTAACAACTCTTGCCAGAAGTAAAAACAGTAAAAACAAATATATATTCCAATTTAAAATCAGGAGTTGCGTAATGTGAGCTTATCACTACCGTCTCATGGCTCCGATCACCAGCGTTTAATACCACTAGAGTTTATAACAAGTGAAACAGAGTAAATTACCGAAGATGTCCAATCATAAACGTTAACCAGACTCAACCATCATTATTTAAGCTTGCCTGTCCACTCTAATCAGGATAACAGACATCAATTAAATAAAAATAATTGTAAACACAAGCACATTAGCTGATTGTAATGGAATATTCATTATTTGACAGGGGAAATTACACCAGTAGGACATATTGCTCAGGATTTTAATTCTTTGTGGTCTTAGCTGAGTATAACAGCATCATAAGCCAGTGTGTTCAAGTAATGAAGAAAATGCAGGAAAATATTTTAAAAACAACCAGGAAACATGGATCTAATTTTGAAATTGTGACACTTTAGTGAGGATAAGCTTGGCCGAAATTCAAAAGTTTTACTGATCTCTCTGTATATTTATAATAGGAACAAAAATTGACATTGAGTGGGGTGATAGTTTTAAAAGCTGTTTTGGATCATTTATTTTAAAGATTTGTTCCCCAATAAGGCACCATATTATCAATGACTTTTCTTCTTATTTCTGAACGAGTTAACAAAAGGACACTGCATATTGTATGTCAATAAGTATGTGAAATAGGCTTTACATTGTATGGGTCTTTTAGTATATATCCATAAGAAATTTTCTTCCAGGGGACTGAAGTTCTAATTTTATCATGGAAATCAATGGAAAAGTTACTTTCGCCTAATGCATTAATTTGCTTTACTGCTAACTCTGCTGGATCATATTAAGTTAGTAGATAATTTCCAAATATTTTTGGCCTCAGTATGAGTGAGACAAGAGGCACTATTCAAAGCATTTGAATATGTTTTATGACACTTGAACTTAAGAAAATTGTCATTATGCTTCAAAGACCGAAAATATCTGCTAAACTATGATAGATAGGGATATTTATAGAAGAGAGGAAAGAGTGGAAAAGATAGATCAAAACCAGGCAGAACAAGCTATATATACATGGAAAGAATCAGTGAGGAAGGAGGTTACAGTTTTTTAAAAAATACTCTTAAGTTTTAGTTAATTAGTCAGATAGTTTGCTGGTGGAATGGAAACACAATAAATTAAGTGTACTGAAGGTGGAAAGACACCAAGGGCCCATCTGTAATGTCTCATATAGTTAACTAGGCAGATAAGCTCTTCTTTGTATTTCCAGAATGTATTTCGTGGATATATGAGTGGCATGTCCTCATAGCATTATATCAAATACTTATCAAGGAAACATAATCTATTCTGGTCATTGATGTTGCCTTAAAGGTGTTATAAGGATATTATAATAGCAAAAGAAATATGTTCATGTATATTTAAATGACAATTAATAACTTAGGGAGATTCAAATAATAACTACAGAAAATAAAATATGTTTCAACTAATAAAATTCTTAACAGTCCACTTTTAGTTTTCAGAATAACAGTATCATAAGAAAGAAATCTTTTTTTTTTTTTTTTTTGGGACTTTCTTTTTTTCCCCGGGTGAACTGCAGCGGCCGGATCTCAGCTCACTGTAAGCTCTGCCTCCCGGGTTTACGCCATTCTCCTGCCTCAGCCTCCCGAGTAGCTGAGACTACAGGTGCCCGCCACCTCGCCCGGCTAGTTTTTTTGTATTTTTTAGTAGAGACGGGGGTTTCACCGTATTAGCCAGGATGGTCTCGATCTCCTGACCTCGTGATCAGTCTGTCTCGGCCTCCCAAAGTGCTGGGATTACAGGCTTGAGCCACCGCACCCAGCCAAGAAAGAAATCTTAATGTATTTTTGGCAAAACATTTTAAAGTTTTAATAACATTTTAACAAAATAATCTGGAAATTGAAGTAGTTTGCAACTGAAATAAATCATTATGGAACATAAGGTAGCATTTTGTTTCTTTTTAAGAATTTTGATATTTATCTAAATTAACCAAGAAAAAATAAACAAGTAATTTCATAAATAAACTATTGCTATTATTGAAATAGTGACCAGAAAAGACTAAATCAAATTATCTTATTATCAATTTAAGATTAAATCTTTAAGAAAATAAAAAGTATTATGAACAAATAAAGCATAAAAGCATCTTACTTAGTAGATAATAACATATTTTTTAAGCATAGCTATATATGCTAGCCCTTTGGTAGGGGTGGAGGAGCCAGATTGTCTTTTCAATAGTGTGAGGCTCCAAGGACCAGATTAGCAAAATTAGATGGTTCTGAAAGTTTAAGAAACTGTTGAATCATCTACAACTTGGTATAGAAATCACTAGATTTTCCAAAGATGTTATAATTCAGGTGTGCCAGTGATACTTTAATATATGTTTGCTTTTACCTGTAATCGTATTTATGAGATTCACTAATGAGAATGACTGTTTTTGAAATTTGCTTATAAATTGAGGGTCACTAAGAGGAACATTTTAGCAACTGGAAAGTCTTTTTTTAAGCCATAGATTTATTGTAAATAACTGTAAAATTTCAGAGTGGTTTGCTCTAAGGAAATGTGTGATTTACACGGTACCATTAGCAATTAAAGTTATGAACTATTTTCTGGGCTCTCACAAAGTCCAAATATCAGATATATATATTATCTTGTCTTGTTGGATAAATTATATCTTTTTAGAAAAAAAGTGCAATTAAAAAGTACTGCTCATCACTGAGCATTCTGGAAAAAGTAAAATATGAACTATTATTATTACATGTTATAGATTTTACTTTGACATGACTATAGTTTGTACAAAAGTGTGTTTCCTGCGGTTGCATGAATATAATATTAATAAGTAAAATATATAGACTGTTTTTTCTTCCAGAATCCTGATGGCTTTAAATCAGTTTTAAAGTGCCATGTTAGTCCCTATGACCATGGCATCTAAGGATTTAGTTTATAAAATAAACTAATAAAACTTGGATACTTAAACTACAAATGAAGTTGCCTTTTATCTTAGCTTACAGTACTATAAATGTGTGCCTTCATCTATTTCGGTAGGTAGTTGTTATTTATTTGTTTCTTACACTTTGAATTAATAACTGAGAGCTTCCAATTTATTTAGCACAAGTCCTAAATGAAAGAGGATATATACTTAATCAATGAGTAAGCGTCTGGGATAGCCAAGTGCTTACACTGGATTGCCATTTATTAAATTTTGATAGTCTAACCACTCTGTATTCTATTTTCTCACCTGTGAAATTGTAACATAGTAACCTACATTAGGTTCCCAATAGTTCATACAGAAATTATACAGATAGTTAGAAAAGGAGGGAAGGAGGGAAGGAAAGAAGGAAGGAAGGAAGGAAGGAAGGA
>NW_012116154.1:12645624-12660945 GCF_000951035.1 Colobus angolensis palliatus | reverse complement strand
AGGAAGAAATATTTCCTACTGATTTATAAAAGAATCAGTCCCCCAGTGCAATTTGGAGATACTACATCCAAGTAGGAAGCATGGACAATGGATGCAATAGATTATTTTGCCATTAAAATAGGATTCTCTCTATAGGTAGGCTTCGAGAAATGCTTTTGGGAATGAATTCGAAAATGAGAATTGGCTGTGGCTGGGTCATGTAAGGAAGCACTGCGATGCAGACATACCAGTAAACCAGATAGTTTATGAATGAGCAAAATGCTATCCTGTTTGGTCCCTTCCTACTGCTTATTGAGGGTAGAACTCCTTTGGCATAGCCATGTTTTTAGGATAATCATCTGGAGAACTCTTACACAATAGTCACAATGGTCATGGAAAAGATTTGGGGAAGAAATTATAGGACATGTTTTATGCTGTTAGAGAAACAATCACAGCATAAACATCAGATTAAAAATTAAGTGAGAGCTATTAATTCTAAAATATTAGTTAACCAAAATATTATTTATCTTCTTTTGAGTCTTATTTTCTGTTTCAGGATTTTCCTGGGTATTACAGATGCAAATCAATTCTGGCTGTTACGAAGGCCTTTTCCATTTCTCACGTGAACCTCAGTTTCATTCACCTGATTGTATGCAATATGAAATGAGAAAATAACAGTAGGTCTACAAATGAGACCAAAAATAAATCTACTGAGTTGAGGAAATGTGAAATAAAATTTAGTTTTAAGATGTTTTATGTTTCAATCTGAGTAAACTTTGTTAGCCCTCTCTCTGTGAATATAGAATGTAAAACATTGGAGTTGTTTTCATTAAAGAGTCTAGGTGAGTAAAATATGTGAATTATGAAGAAAAGATATAGTTGTTATTTGACCTTGAAATGAAGATATGTGGATTTATAGATCTTTAAGAGACTATTTTCTCTCTCAACAGATCTTCTCTTGCCAAATGAATAGAGTCACTTATCATTTCTTTTGTGGGAACTTGTATAAAGTGCTTACTATATTCTTAATATTTTTTTAAATTAATGAGTTTCATTCATATTATATCCTACAAAAATTTATTTAAAGTAGCTTATAAAAATATATTATAAAACCTTGGCACCTAGTCATAGTTTGATTGTAATCAAAACATATGTAAATCTATCAGAAGTATAGCCCTCTTTTCCCTGACTTCTTATTTTTATTATTTAAAAAATGTAGTATCAGTGGTTGCTTTCTACATATGATTATTGCCAATTGATATAGACTTTGTTTGCACAAAACTTTTCTGTGGGTCTACTGAGCTGGTACCACCTCATTGTTTTTACTGCCATCTTTAAGCTGCAGTCAGAGTCAACTCATCTCACCTGTTGTAGCAAATATGGATAAGTCATCTGCTGTTGTTTGGGTCAAACAGAACATGCTCATAGGGTGGTATTTGAAATTTTGTCTCAATAACTTTCAAGCATTTAATTTTACTAATGTTAATCTCTCCCATTCATCTCTTACTTACAAAATAATATTTTTTTCATTGTTGATAATCTACCTCTCCCTTTCCTTAGTCAACACTTAAATTTATTTAATGCACCTCTTTGGAGCTTAATAACAAGAGCAACAGACTCCAGTTGAACAAATGCAGATTTATTTATGAATGACTTGTATTGCTCTTGGAGGAAACACTGTTTGAATTGAATTCTTTCTTATCTGTGAAATACCATCAAGGTTCTAAAAGAGAGATTTCTGTGGTTAAATAAATGCTTAATAAGCAAATGACTCTCAAATTGATAGAAGTTCAGGAAATATGACAAAATGATTGCAAAACTCCTGCCATTGTAATTGGGGAGTTATTACAGAGCACATGCCAAGATGTATCGGCTAGCCTTGTTCAAGCTGGACAGCTTATGTAATTATTTTCCTAAATTTCTAACCTTTAAATTATTTAAAGCCTATATGTGCTGTGTGTGCACACAGTAAAGTGTGTATGTATGCTTCTAATTGAAGTGGAAAGATGGTTAGTTAAAAGTGTAACTCTAGGATGGACGCAGTGGCTTATGCTTATAATCCCAGCATTTTGGAAGACCAAAGTGGGAGGATTGCTTGAGCCCAGGAGTTCGAGACCATCCTGGACAGCATAGGGAGACTCCATCTCTACAAAAAAGTTAAAAGTAGCAAGGTATGGTGGTGCTCTTTAATGGCAGCTATTCTGGAAGCTGAGGCAGGAAGATCACTTGAGCCTGGGAGGTTAAGACTGCAGTGAGCCATGATCACACCACTGCAGCCTGGGGGTCAGAGTGAGACTCAGTCTAAAACAAAACAAAACAAAACAAAACAAAACAAAAAAAGCGGTAATTCTGTATAAGTGAAGTGTTGATCCACTTGAGACTACAATAAGAGCCTCGACTTCATATTAGTACTTATCTTGATAACTGTCCCTGTCGTTCTTTATTTCTGCTGAAGTGGCAGCATCTCAACTGGGCTTTCACCAGGAAGGTAAGAAGCCTGAGGACTAAGTCACATTGTCATCAGTGTTATCTGACAATCACAGGAAATGTGGGAGGTAAAGTTCATTCCAGTTGCTGTTAGAGTGAGAAACACAGAAGAGGTATGCCACTGATACACTATTGACACCATCATATGAAACTCAAACCTTGGCTAATAGTAACTGTAATCAGGAAGATGTGATAGGGCTGACTCACAGATTCCTCTGGCTTTTGGCCTAAATCTAATCAATCAAAAAGAAGACTTGTAAGTATAAAATAACATACCATATGTTGACTAACCTATGTTTTGAGGCTTAAAAGTCATTGAAGATTTTATAGTTCTTTCTATCTTTAATAAGTTGTCTTCCTGAATTATACTATCGTCTCAGTGTCTGTATACATGCTTCCTCTTACTATTGGAGAGCCCTAAATTATGAAGTTTTCCAAGCTCTCCATGATTATTTAAGACCAAGTATATATTTGCATCATTATAATATACTTTTATAAAAATAGTGGTAATTAATTTCATCTAACAATGAATAATACTACAGAATACCTCCTTTGAGCCTGACCCTGTGCTAGGTGCTAGATTGAATTTATAGAACTTAATCTGCTAGTTATATATTTTTTCTCATTTTTTTCCTATTACAATGCAAATAGAGTGGCTGCATATTCCTGCATTTTTCATAGCTCATAGAGAGTAAGATGGTATAGGCTGTGCATTTTAGAATTTATGATATCTGCCAAATCTGAGTGGAATGCCAGAAAGAAGAAAAAGAGGAAACAGCACAACCAAGTGAATTACCCCTTTTTCTCATTTCCAAGATAATTTTTCAAGCCGAGGGAAATTTTGACATGAGTTAAAGCCTTCCTCAACTTTAAGAACAAGACTGAATTCAGAAGATCACTCGGAGTCTGATGGCTCTTGGCAGTCTCAGAGGGGCCATATTTTTACATGGATGAACCATTCTGGGACAATTTCTACAATATATTAAACACAAGCATATTGTCTTTCTATTTCAAACACATATGTCTTATCTTGCTCCCTTGATGTATCTTCAGTAAATACATATAATTTGGCTTTGTAAAAAAAAAAAATTCATTTTCTATTAGCATTAAATTGTCTTTATATTATCTTATTCTGATAATGACATACAGCTGAATCTACTCAGTGCTTCAGAGTTCATTTTCTTTGGGCAATGTCTTATTCACAGCTTTGGTTTGCCATAGGGGAAGTGACAGGGTATATTAAGCTTCCTCAGCGGTAGTAGTTTTATTTATTTGAGGACTTACTGAATTTTATTTTTTATATCTTTGCATATGAGGAGCACAAATGGAGTTTTTTGTGTTTTTTTTTTTTTTTTTTTTTTCCTTCCTTACCTTCCTGAGTTGGGCAGAAATAGCAGCAGAAGACATGCAGTTTCAGAGCTTTGGACAGCAGAAGTAGAAGTACTAGAAGTACCGGCACAAAATAGATGGAAATGAAATTGTTCTACATCCATTTCCATCATTCAGGCAATTCATGTACAAACTAGAAAGTCCTTTCTGTTTTCCACATTTTACAGATGAACTATTTAGGTGTTTTTTTGTTTGTTTTTTAATGCTGTTCACAATTTTGGTGAGTAGAGAGGTGCTTTCTATTCCATTGACTAAGATTTTCTTTTAGAGAAAAGAAGCAATATTCAGAGTCATTGCTGTAAGTTTTGCTTGAGTGCTTACTTTTTAGTTCATATTTCATGCTATGCTTTTTCACACAAAGCACTTAAGGCATGCTCTAGAATCCATAAGAAATGAATATATGTTAATTAGCTTGCATTCAGTTATTTTAAATTCAGCAACTCTTTATTTCTGTTAGTTTATATTCTAATATGATTTGCAATTCTAGTGTGGTATATTTAGTACATGGTCTTTAAGGTATAGTAATTTATATTTTAATTATACATTAATTTATATAGAATAATACAATATGATAAATGTTTTCTGCAATGTAAATTTATGTTTACATCCTGACTCACAACTGGCAGACAAAGCAATTTGGATCAAGCAAAGCATGCAGATATATGAATTGCTTAAAAAATCTGTAGTTTTATAATTCTAGTTATATAAGATGACATTTTAAAAATTGAAGGCTAATTTTAGAGAACATGAAATTTATTTTTTCTAGCCTTTTATAAAGTACAATGAATAACTGTTATCAAAACAACTTTATGTTAAATTTGTTTGACTAGAGTATTTATCAAACCTCTGCTTTTTCTTCAAGCGTTTCTGTCCATAGATCACATGATAAGATATCAAATCACCTCTCACCAATCATGCAAAGCAAAATATTTTAACAATTCTAAGCATTTATCTCTCACAAGAGATGTTATCTCATGCTGTTGAATCTTCCAGTGCAAATTAGGTTTCTTTCTCATTCTATGCCAGCATCTAAAGAAATAAGAGAGAGTACAAAACTTGTCAACTGCAAATGGTCATGTTAAATATTTTTTCCTTCTCTGTTCTTGCAACTTTATCTTTCCATCGAAAACAAAATAATACCTGAAGTTTTGTAGTATTTCAAGCAGAAAACGTTTAAAATATTTTTTTTTAAAAGAAGGTAGTATTTTCCTACGTGCAGAAGCAGCCCCAGCCAAGTTATTATGGATAATCTTCAAGCAATATCCGAACAGCATGGCCATTTTCGTATAAAAGTATTTCTGCAGAGTGAAAATGCATTTTTCTCTTGGAATTTTCAGGATAATTAATCTTCAGTGCACATAAGATGATTTAGGTAGATAACCTGGCCTTGTTAAACATGCTATGCTGTTTCTGACCATCAACATTATAACTCATCAGATTTCCAAAGCAAGGCTGCTTAAATCAAAGGATTTTCATTGCGGATTCTTGACTGCTGATGGTTCGATGTCAGAGCTTGGAAGTTACTCTCCAAGTAATTGTAAAGCACTGTTCTCCAATCAGCATATATTATTGCAAGCGAGAACGACACTGTCAGAATTTCTATTTAAGTTATAACTCAGTCATTTCAACTTTGAGTCACACTTGCTTAAATGTCTCAACTGGATTAAAAGCATGCTACTTTCTTTTCCCATCCATAATGGTGTTCAGGACAAAAATATATTCTTTTGATTTCTCTAATTATTCGTTCGGGATAGGTGTCATTGTTTTGTGACAAGATTTACTATCCATAAAGTGTTCCATGGCAGTTTTAATGTGTTAGCCCCAAATTACAGAGTAATATCTCTTAAATTGCAGGAAAAGTGTGGGGGCCTTTGGGTATGAAAGTAAAGGAAGAGAAATACATTTTTATTTTGGGGTTTTGATTGTCATTTGTTTTTTTGAGGGGAGTGGGATATGAATTGAGTAAGCAGGGATGTGTTTTTCTTCTAACTTTCAAGAAAAACTAGAAGGAGGAAATCACATACAGACTCTTCACCAACTTTAGCCCAAAGGTTCCATATTGTCAGTTGTTGAAACAAAACGGGAGGCCCTCTATGTTGAGATTTGGTCTTGTTGCAAATAGGGAACAGAACTCTCTTCAGACCATGCATCCAATTACTGTTAAAGCTGAAATGAAAATCTGTTATCAAAATTGTTTTAAAGGACAAAATCCTATTATTCTTGTGAGAGAACATAATTTAGTAAGAAGAGTATCAAAATGGAACCTGAGAGTCTCCATTTTAATTTCTTCTTGGGAAATAAGCAATGCATCAACTTTTGTATGCCTCAGTTTCCTCATTTCAAAATTGTGGAATTGTGCTAAAGACTTTCAACATCTTAGCTAGTTTTAAATTTGTTTTCTTTCTATGTGCTGGATATTTAAAGTTAGCCAATATAAATACAATGTGGATATTTAAAGTGAAAATAATCTACCACAAAAATTATAATTTAAAAAGTTCTTTTAAATTCATATAAGAATTGTGGGTAAGAAGAATGTTGAATTGCAAGAAGGGAAAGCAATTATTGACATTACAAAAAGAAAAAAAAATCAGTCATAAACACAATTGATTTTTATCCTCTTGGTTATTTGGTTTGTATGAATTGTAATTTCAGACTGTATTTTCAAAACTAATCATAAAAGAGTCTAATAACTAGCAATAGATAGCTTCTAAAATTGGGCCAAATAGAATTTCCTACACATTTAGAATCAAACAATTCTCGTGGTTAATATTATTTTCTTCAATGGATAGTCTGCATACGATGTCTTTCCTACTCTGCTCGCTCTATTTAAAATTGTTTATACTTCTGCATGAAAACTACACAGACTCTGATTGGTGGCAAACATAGACAATTGTATAAACTGAAGCACACTTTCAACAGGAAAAATCACTGGATCTTATTAGGAAAAGCACTGGGTCCTATAGAGACTCTTGGGATCCTAGAAGTATTCTTGTATTTTCTTCTCTTGCTCCCATGATATTCATGTTACATTCAAACTGAGCATGTTGACATACATAAGTCTTCTGAGCCAAATGTTTTAAGTAGCATTTTCCAAACCTCATACAGGAATCAAATAATTTAAGAAATGAGGTATCCATAGTCTCTATGTCTGAACATTTGGTGCCCAGTCTATAGTACACCCCCCAATTAAGACAAATCGTTGCCCACTTTTGCCCTGGAATTGAGTAATGGGAACTGGCTGAGGTATATTTCATGCATACTTCTAGCATAGCTAGTATCATAACTCAGACAAAACTTGGTTTGTGTGCCTCACTCTTCCAAGGGACTAAGCCTTGTGAGTAGAGGAACCAGTATTCCCAGCTCAGTGTCATCTGCTGAAAAGTGTCTCAATATATATTTAAAGAATAGATGTAGTTCTTTGATTTCATTAAAAATGTGCCCCTAAAAGCCAAGTCATAAACACAAGGACACTATGTCGTCTCCACTGGTTGCAAATATGTGTCGAGTGGACACTGTTCCCAGTACTGTGTAGCTTCCAGTAATAAAAGCAAAATTAACCATATGGAGTCCTTGTCCTACACAAACTCAAGATGCAGTGAGAAGAAGAACATAAAAATTGATCAAAGAAAAAAATGGTTATAGATGTATATAAAGGATATTATGCCAGAATTAAAAAACAAAAGATAGCTTAGCCTTCAAACCAAGGTTGGAGACTTCATGAGCAGAGCACATGATCAGACTCTTCTTTTTAATCTCCTAAAATCATCCCTAAACTCCATGCTTCTCATTCCTTAACCTTCTAAACACATTATTGTGCATAGTTTCTTTTTTGCACAAATGACATTTTAATATTTTAACCATTGAATTTTGAAAGATTAATTCAGTTCACTTGCCAGTTATTTTGAATCCAGCCTTAGTAAAGAACTGCCTAAGAATTTGTAGTTTTCATGTCACCTAAGTTAACATAAGTCTCATTAAACACTGAAAAACAGAAACTGGCATAGGATACTCTATAGTGGCATAGGATAACTCCAGGTTCTCAACCACACATGTGCCTATGTACATCTTGTTTCCTTTACCCTGTTACAATTTTTCTGCCTTCTCTTTCTGGACAACTCATTCATACATTAACCTCCACAAACATTATCACTTTCTATGAACTTATGTAACAGCTTCAGGATCTTGCATAAAATTATAGCCTTTTCTTCCCTTTCTAACATTTTGTATGTACTCTCAGTCAGAGAATACTTACTGAGAGCCTGTTTTGTTTAAAGCACTGCACCAGGAACAAAGAGCCATTTCAGCTCTAGAGACAGGGCTGTTTTAGGCCAGAATGCAGAGCCTAGACTTGCTGGTTATTTGCAGCCAGTGTCCATTCTGAATGTTCCATACCCTTACCGTACCAGTTAGTTAAAGATTTTGAATGTCACCCCTATACAATGCATAAAGAGTCCCTGGGCATTTTCAGACATACCATTCCTGTTTCTGTCCTTGAAGCTGCACTGCTGCACCTATATGCCAAGTTTCTTGATAAGAAAGAAGCTTGATTTTGTCTCTTTTTTTTTTTCTCAAAGTTTTCCAGGGGAATGTCAGTTCCTGTTTTGTGAATCCTTCAGGAAATACACACTGGGAAAGCAATGTAGGAAATTGCTCACGCAAATGAAGCAACGTTTGGTTCCTATAACTATTCAGAGAAGGCTAGCAATATGAAACAAGCATTAATGAAAGAAGTTGTCCAAATACAGAAGCCATTTCTTCAGCCTCATCTCTAAATGTATATGTAACTTCGAAGTCCCAGAGATCTAAGAATGCTTGGAAGAGAGTTAGGAAAAGTGAGAGAGTAAGAGAGAATGAGAGAGAGAGAGAATGCAAGCATGAAAATCTGATCTAAATACGTGATTTTAAAGTATCTTGTATCTTTGTAAATGGAACAAAGTTCAGAGTTTTTATTTTCTGGTTTTAAATAATGATAATAGTTAAAATTATAGATGCTGGAGTCAGATCTCATCTACAGTATCTAGAAGCTGAGACATTAGGCCCTTAAATTATCTTACTAAGCCTCTCTTTCCACAGATAGATTTCACCTAAATTAAAGAGGTAAGTATTATTTGTCTACCACTTCCTGAGTGCCAGGCATTGCTGCTTGAATTATGTGTTAATTAATGTAATCACCACACAACAATCTGATTACACACGAGAAACTGAGGCTTAGAGTTACCCATTTTGCCTCACCCAATATGTTATCCTGGTGGTCAGACCCCAGAGCCTGAACCCCAAGTACTGTGCATACTGCTGCTTCATGTGCATTATAAATGGGGTTTTATTAATAACAGTTCTGAAACAGACCTATTGTGCTCTAAGAATTTTATTGTAAGTTACACAACAAAATGTGACGAAGTGTTAGTTTTGTTTTCTTCCTGGCACAAATACTACTTCATGTGTTGAATGGTACCTTTTTTTTTTTTTTTTTTTTTGAGGAGGAGTCACTCTTTCGCCCAGGCTAGAGTGTGGTGGCGCGATCTCTGCTCACTGCAAGCTCTGCCTCCCGGGTTCACGCCATTCTCCTGCCTCAGCCTCCCAAGTAGCTGGGACTACAGGCGCCCGCCACCACGCCCGGCTAATTTTTTGTGTTTTTAGTAGAGACGGGGTTTCACCGTGTGAGCCAGGATGGTCTCGATCTCCTGACTTTGTGATCCACCCGCCTCAGCCTCCCAAAGTGCTGGGATTACAGATGTGAGTCACCATGCCCGGCCGAATGATACTTTTTAAATATCAGACACATTTTTCTTTTCTTGTAACACTTTTTGGAAAACCAAAAGGATTTTTTTTTTTCCTGCTTCTAAGCAATCAACACTGTTTTACAGAACACGTCACTAATTGTTAACTAGATTCGTCAGGCAGATGAAGGATTTCTTATATTTTCTGTAGCTACAGAGCATATATAAAATGTATCATTGTAGTGTAAAGTATCAGGAGTCCAGGTTTTCATATGCAGTTCTGTGAAGTAGTGAAAGTTGCCTCATCTGTCTAAGGTTTATGTTCCTCATGTGCAAAGTATAGAGTGAGTTCATCCACAAATGACACTTTCAGCTCTCAGCTCAATGATTTTGTAGTTTAGCAAGTAAAGTCTTAGGAAGGAATATTACATGCAGCTCAGTAGGATAATTCAGGTTAGCCAAATACAGAATCATCTACTTTTTTAAAGTTATTAGATCCACATCACTAGAAATATTCAAAAGAATTCCTTGCCAGAGGTCACTTAGAAGTTACAGCTGAGTTAAGAAATTGTACTAGCTCTTAAAGAAATTGTACTGCCCTGAGTTTCTTAACTAGCTTGTATGAACGAAATGCATATATAATAAGCAGTATCTTAAAAACTAGCACAGGTTATATTCACATTTCTTAATCTAGGAGGAAAATTAAACAAAACAATATCTCCATGTAGACTAAAACCAAGGCTCCAATTGCTCTGTGAATTCTGGCAGCAAAGCAATAGGAAAATAAACCCAAACACCTGCTGTGTGTTTATGTAAATTAAGTTTAGGAAGGATTATTTCACTCAAATGTCCCAGGTAATGGTGGCTCAATAATTCTGGCTTTATTGGTAAGTAGCATAAATTTGATCTGTGTTTTTTAAAATGTAGTCCAGTCCTCAAGCCATCTGTGTCAGAATCACTCTATTAAAATTGTAGATCCCTGGGCTGCAAAAACTTTTGAATCAGAATTAATCTCTCTCTCCCTGTTTAAACAAGTATTCTTGTCAGTTGTTTTAGAACATTTTGACAAGGATGCACAGTAAATGGTACATTGTAGATAAATCGTCTCCTTTTGAGGAGGGACTAGAAGTAGCTGCACAAACCATGAGCAAGCCATTAAAATCATTCTAGTCCAGGAGTTCAAGACCAGCCTGAGCAACATGGCAAAACCCAGTCTCAACAAAAGATACAAAAATTAGCTGTGCATGGTGGCACATACCCGTAGGGCCAGCGACTCAGAAGGCTGAGATGTAAGGATCGCCTGAGCCCAGGAGGTCAAGGTTGCATGAGCGGTGATTACACCACTGCACTCCAGCCTGGGCGACAGAATGAGACTCTCTCTAAAAGAAAAAAAAAAAAAAATCATGATTAGAACGATGAACTGCAAAGGTCATCTGAGCAGTAAAATATTGAGATGGCTTTATTTATAATTTACTTAACATTTAGGGAACATCTAAGAAGCCTCAGGCTGTGTGATATTAAATGGCAGTCATATCACTTCTTCAAGATGAAAAGGAATTTTTTTAATAACTAAAATAATTTTCTTTCTAATTGTCAGAATCATTATTATGGAAATGATGAGTGCTCCAGTTTTTCTTAATCTGAACACCAGTATTTCATTTGCCATTGCTAAAATGTGTGCACTGTTATGAAAATTTAACATAGTGGTTTTTTTTATATGAGTTATTCAGCTGGCTAGTTACATTTATTTTAAAACTTCGGTTTTTGGGTTTTTTTGTGCAGGATTTTTTAAATTTCCTCCAAAGGATTTTCCAATTCTAAGTCTGCCTTACACTTAAGACAAAGATTATATGTGGTGAACCATTGTCATCTAGAAGGGACCACTGTCATCTAGAAAAAATAGTCGAATGACATGACCCAGCCCTAACATTCAGAGTCAATTTCTGGTCCAGGTACACTAAACGGTCTTCCAGTGAGCCTAAGTCTCTTACAAAGAGTGAGGTAATCAAGATGATTATAATGCCCAACCTATATTAATGTAATTATCCACTACAACACAAACAAATTATCTCTAAAACTCAGTTACACTTCACAGATCTTATTTTGCTCATAAAATCACTGGCCTCACCCACATCACCCACACCCTAAACTTCATATCATCCAACACGACACATAATAATTTAGGCACAATCACGCCTAGTCCATCTCAACTGTACCCCACCCCACTCCACCACACAGAACATCAGACTCACTGGGCAGCATAAACTCACACACATTTGCAAATAAACTGTTTTAAAACTTTAGCGCTCACCACCTTTCTTGCTGTTGTGTTTGGTTCTTTCTAGTTTAAATAGTTCCATTCTTATGACTGTTTCTTGAACAATTCCTAGATGAGGAATAAGTATTCCATGTTACAAAGAGACGTGAAGAAATGATAAATACCTTTTCTGACCTTTCAAAAGGTAACATAATGAGGAAATGAGACATACAGAAATAAATTCCCCCAAAAATGTGGACATAGGATTATATTCTTAATAAGTTTGCCTTTAAATGGCCGAGTGGGTAATAGAGACAAAATTCACATTTACAAAAGATTTCTGATATAGAGATAGATTATGAAAAGACCTCTAGACTGAACAGATTTTAGATAGGTGAAGGGGAGACTGAAAGGTACTGAAAGACAGAGTGAAGACACAGATTGAGCAGAGATTGAGAAATGCTGTTGCATGTTTAGGGAAAACGGGGGTATTTGTATGAGAGTGGAGACAGTATTACCTGGGGAGATGAGTTTACATAGATGTTTTAGAATCAAACCAGAGCACCCTTTGGTTGACATGCAAGATGTTTAACTGAGTGTGATGAGTGATTGGTGCATTTTTGGAATAAAAGATTATCATGTTAAAATTTTGCAGATTGTTTTAGTAACATTTGAGGAGGAAGAAAAGTAATAATTGAGATGTGAGGAAGGGGACAAAAGCCGAGCATTAAGATTACTGAATCCATTAAAAGCAGGGAGGATGATGGTGGTAATAGCAGCAGGGAAGTGGCTGGAATGAGGTAAATACAGAATAAAACCCCACTGGGGCAAAATATTCCTGGAGTGATGAGCGGTACATGTCACAATCTCCAATTTCTTTTTTTTTATTCTTAGGTTAGTTCAGATTCCACCGTATCCAATATGTGCCTGAGAGTGAAAATTATATTAGTTTCTATTGTAATCTATCTCCATTCCACCTTGAGAAAAATTACCCAAATGGATTGAGTTACTTCCTTTCACAAAAAAAAAAAAAAAATACAACCTGAAATTTGGTGAAAGATGGTGCTGCTTGAATTTATGTGAATTTACTTTCTCTCTTTTAGAAAAACCAAACTTTAAAAAATCACTAGTAAAACAGCAATAGCAAAAAAGAGTATGTTTGAGAGTGGGGGGTGTAAATTCATGGCAGACACCCTTGTCTCCTGGCTCAAATCTTCTCTAGGGAAAAAAAAAAGACCTCCCAGATGTGTTCTTCTTTCTCATGTCAGTTATGAATTCAGTTGTCAGTAGATGAAATCTTAGTGTTGCAGTTCTTTCTTTCTTTTCGTTCTTTCTTTCTCTCTCTCTTTCTCTCTCTCTCTTCCTTTCTTTCATGAATTTCTATCTTTGATTACTAAATGTAATTCTTCTCATGACCTGGGGAGGAAACAAAGCAGAACTTTCTCACAAAGACAATACTTCCCCACTCAATATGAAAGGTTTTTTTTTTTCTCTCTCTCTCTCTGTCTCTCTCTTTGTAAATTTAGGTGTGCTTCATTTCATAACCAAAAGCCAGATATTTAATGAACTAAATTGGATAATAGAGACTTTCTTCCACCACACAAGCCTCTCATTTTTCTAGATAATGATAAGAAATAGTGGAAGCTGTCATGGGAGTTGACTAAGTAGAAACTACCAGTTGTGCATTGGCTAAGTAAAAAGATTAATCTTCCCCTCAAGCTAATTTCTGATAATTAACCAAAATATGCGGGAGTGCCAAGACAATTAAGCACGTAAGGTAGTATTTTATAACCTCCTTTGGAAAGGATATCCCCTTCCCACTATTCTTTATCACTTGGCCCAATTCAGCAGTTTTAAATAAGCATTCAAAAGTGCTGGAGTTTCACCCTTTTAATGAGGTTTTGAGAGGGCTATCTTAAAGGACACAGGGTGGGCGGCGGGGGCAGGGGAATGAGACTAAAGGCAAGCTAGGAGAAATTAATAACAACTGCGAAAGAGAAAGGCCTTTTATTTAGTTGGCTTGCATTTCTGTCATAGACTTTCTCACTGTTTTTAGCCTAAGTTAGGACCTAGGGTTACATCTGTCTGGAAAGAACCATTAGATCAAGGAGATAATTGTATTGTAGTTCTCTGACTTATGACTGTTTCAGACTGTGGAGCTGCCAGCAGAGATTTCAGGAGGAGACAGTCCCCCTGAGGAGGAGAGAGACAAAGCAGTATGTTACAAGCCCATCACATTCATCCAGTCCTTCCCTTTCAGAGTGTGTGTGTGTGTGTGTGTGTTGAATCTCCTACCAAAAACTTAAACCCAGGATGGTTTAAGTTTCAATGAACATTAATTGTCTACAACCACCTATAGTGTGTTTTATGAAAAGCCATGAAAAATATTCTCAGAGAGGACACATCACTCTGGAAAGTTCTAAATATGAGTAATAGTGTATCTCCAAAACCATCAGAATCATTTTTCTCCTTCATGACTAATATAATACAGGCTCCTCCTTCACACGAGCAAAATCATTATTGCACAAGAATACTTTTACTTATACATGCTCAGTGTTTTCTGTATCTTAGAAAGACTACCAAATTTTCAATTTTCAGCAGACACATTCCAGAAATAATATTATCTGGCCCATCTGTTTTATGGTTTTAAGGTACTTCTATTTTGTAAAGCAAGATGTTGTCTTTCCAATTTTACTTGTTACATTTATTTACTTATCTAATCTTTCATTTTTAGCCCTTGACCATATTCTGTACTCTGACAGCAGCTTCAAATTGGTTTACTTTGTATATTACAAGCATAGTAAAAAAAAAGAAAATATGCCCTTGGTCCTGAAAGTTCAGTTATTTTAAAATGTAATAATGCCTACCCTGTGTGAATGTTAAAGCTGGCCTAGTCTCACTCCCATATCCCTTCGAGTGTATTAAACCAAATAAGAATGTCAAACTTTCCCAGGCAGCCTTTGGTCTCTAACCATAACCCTTAACAGCATTTCCATTATGTCCTTCAATCCTTTCAGCTGTAGTAAATCCCTGCTTCCTCAGGTGAGCATTTGCCTTACTTTGAAAGAATCTGCAGCCCTCATAATGCGGTTGTTCATAAATGCCATCACTTCACAATTATGATTTCCCTGGTTACAAAATGCAAATCAAAACATCAGTGGACTTTAATATCTGATACAGGCTTGGTTTTTAATAACTCTAGGAGGTTTTATATGTACTTTCAATATAAAATTCTTTTTTTTTTTTTTGGGACTGAGTTTCCCTCTTGTTGCCCAGGCTCGAGTGCAATGGCGTGATCTCGGTTCATCACAAACTCCGCCTCCTGGGTTCAAGTGATTCTCCTGCCTCAGCCTCCTGAGTAGCTGGGATTACAGGCATGCGCCACCACACTTGGCTAATTTTTTATTTTTAGTAGAGATGGGGTTTCTCCATGTTGGTCAGGCCGGTCTTGAATTCCCAACCTCTGGTGATCTGCCAACCTCGGCCTCCCAA
>NW_012116154.1:12641308-12645574 GCF_000951035.1 Colobus angolensis palliatus | reverse complement strand
AAAAAAAAAATTGGTACTACCTGAAATTGAAGCTGAAGCTTTGACTAATAATTTGTTTAATCCTTTTGTCAAATAAGGAAATATTAAAGATGAGAATAGACAATGAGATGATCACTATTACAAATATTAATTCTGATAGGTTCTCCCAGCCATAGACCAAAAGTGGTTTGACTTTTGCAATATAATCTGATAACAGAAAACGTATTTTCTTCCGTGTCATACCAGGAATTTTTGCACTCTCAAACATCGCTCTGCTGACATGCATAATACGGCAAGCACTATCATATGATCTGGAATGCCAGTCTTTATTTTATTCTCACTGTCTAATAGTGTTACTTATCATTTCACTTGGATGTGTTTTGATTTTCAATTAAATTCAAAGGCCTTGAAGTCAGGGACTATATCATTACTATTTTGTATCTCTCCCACCTGGTCACAAGCATGTGTAAAATGAATAAATTCTTATTGAGCCTGATTTTTCAATAGTAAATGCACATTCCATGCACTGCTTAATATTACCTAGTAGCAAGTTTTTGTCCACAGCTATCTGATATTGTTTATTGTCCTCTTCACTAATATGGCATCCCATTCCCCACCCTGACACCATGGTGGGCCATAGCAATAAAAAAGAATTTTTGTCATAGCATTTTTGACAGTTTCAACACCTGTACCCTAGGTGCTTTCCCTTTGTTATACTGTTAGACTAGCAACATTAACAGTTTTATGGAATGAGGAGCCTTCTGATTTCTTTGTTGCTGTATATGTAAGATTAAGATGCTTCTTGCTTTAAGACAGAATGTCAATATTCACTTTACATATTACAAATCTCACATAAAACAATTAGGCATAAAAGTATTCAACATGACTACACTGGAGCTTTCTGGTAACAAAACACACATTTTTCTAAATATAAGACTAATAATTTAAAATCATAATAATCTGAAATATGCTACATCATTATCAAAACTAAGATGGTACAACTAATATAAATTGGTTTTTGTCTGTTTCTTGATTTTTTTTTTTTTTTTTTTTTTTTTTTTCTTTTTTTTGAGACGGAGTCTCACCCTGTCACCCGGGCTGGAGTGCAATGGCTTGACCTTGGCTCACTGCAACGCCCTCCTCCCTGGTACAAACGATTCTCCTGTCTTAGTCTCCCAAGTAGCTGGAATTACAGGCATCTGCCACCATGCCCAGCTAATTTTTGTATTTTTAGTAGAGATGGGGTGTTGCCATATTGAGCAGGCTGGTCTCAAATTCTTGACCTCGTGATTCGCCCACCTCGGCCTCCCAAAGTGCTGGGATTACAGGGGTGAGCCACCACACCCGGCACATAAAATTCTTAAAGAAAAGTCAGTAAATACAATAATATGGGAAACATGTTTGGTTGCCATTGACAAAGTCTTGTTGACTATTTTTATCTCATTCTTGACAGGATTTAGAAAAAAATTCATGGTTAAACAAGAGTAAACAATTATGTCACCTGATTTTTCAGATTAATAAATAAAAATTGTTTTATTTCATTAAAAATAATCAGTATCTTATCAGGAAACTGGGTAATTATTAAACATTTACCCAGTTGAGTGTCATAAGTAATAGCAAGTCATTTAAATCTATGCTGTGCTTGCCTGTAAATAGTTGTTTCCATTGAAAATATATAGCATTAGGAGATATATACCTAATGTAAATGGTGAGTTAATGGGTGCAGCACACCAATATGGCACATGTATACATATGTAACAAACCTGCATGTTGTGCACATGTACCCTAGAACTTAAAGTACAATAAAAAAGAAAAAAGAAAAAAAGACAAAAAAAGAAAATATATGGTTATTTTAATACATGGGTGGATTTTAATTTTGAAGACTTTAATCCACATTAAACATAAAATATTGATAAATAAGTAGGCATTTATCATATCTCTCTTTAAAAGCCTTCTATATACAATAGATATGAGAAACAATACTTAGCTTAATTTTCTTAATTGCAAGAATTAGAACTAGTATTTATATAGGTAGCCCTAGGTTATTTTCTCTGGGCCACTTTTATAGTAGAGTAAAATCTTGACACTTCATTACAATTGTCATTTTAATAAAAATTATAATTAGAAGCCCTTATGCCTGGTTTCTTCTTTTTCCTGACCTATTTCCCCAGATAATTTGGCGCATTGCTGTCTGTGGAGTGCTCCAGAAAACATCTTATAAATGAATTGGTACTGATTAGCAGGCTTTTTAATGTCAGGACAGGACCAACCTCAGTCATCAATGGAAGACTTTCTTCTGGAGGCAAAATAAGATTTTTCTTCTTTCTTCTTTCCCTTTTCTCCTTTTGTTTTTCTTCCTTGCCTCCCATCTCTAGGAGGAAATATGACTTGTATTTCAGCCAAATTTGGAATATGGTGGTACATTAAAAAACTTCACCAAGTGTACATTTTCATGCACTAGACTGTTCTCAGAAATTGTCTACTGGAGTTTCACTTTGGCACTCATATTATTCATTTTGTCCTTTCCTCTTCATAGTGCGAGTCATGGAGGTTTTGTGTAGGTTTGTGACTATTATGCAGCCTAAGCCCCCAACTTTTCCCCTTCCCTAGTCCTCTGAGAATCTCTGGAGTGACATCTGATCAAGTTCTTTTAAAGAACTTCCCATGCTGGCCATTTTGAAATGAAAATCATTTGGTATTAAAATAACATGGTGGAGAGCGTTGCATATATAGTGACTGAGAGATGCATGCTCCTTAGCTTCATATAAATCTAAAACTTTTCAGCTGGTTATTTTTCTTCCATACTCTGAATTTTCTTTGATGTTTGGCCATATTTCATGAGTATCACTCAGAATTTGTTGCAGTGAACTAAATATTATATGTATGGCCCAATTAATAGAGGAACATTCTGTTAAAAATCTGAGTTCATTGAATCCTGACTCCCTTATCTTAAGATTACATAAGAAGACATCTTATAAATGAATCGGTACTGATTAATATCCAGGATAAATGGTTTTTTCAGTCCTGCCTCTTCCTCTAGAATGCTGGGTTTGACCTTGGAGAACAAATCTTCCCTTTCTGATCCTTAATTTCCTCATCTGAAAAATCATGATTATGTAAGTGACTATTTTCTAAACACTATTTCCACACTGAAATTCCACTTTAAAAATTATTTAAAGCCTCAAAAAGGAGAATCTTAGCATCCTGTTTAATAGCCTATACAGCCTTAGTATCAAAAGAAAGTAAACATGCTTTTTTATGATAATACTTTTATATTGAGAAGTACTGTGATTTGGTGAGAAAGTTTAGATTTGGTTCGAATGTGCATATGTTTACATTTTTTTCTTAGCTATGTGATCTCAGGCAAGTTTTAGACTTTCTGAGCTTTGATTTTATAATTTGCAAGAAAAAATATTGGAATGATAATATTTTAAAAGTTGTTATGACTTTTAAAACATCTACACCATTATCTGGCAATATTTGGCATTCAATAAGTGTTTTTTCTCTTCCTAATACAATATACGTCTTTTGTTTTAGTAATATCTGTAATAAAATATATCAATTCCTAACTAATATACTACATGTAAGTAACTGTTGAAAATTCAAGATATTTATTTTTCCTCTTCGGTAAATAACAAAGACACAGTTTTCACTGATGTAAAATAAGGGGATGATAATGAAAAGTCCATCTTGAAGGGGGTGAGGGAAAATAATTATGGCCGGGCGCGGTGTGGCTCACACCTGTAATCTCGCACTTTGGGAGGCCAAGGCGGGCGAATCACGAAGTCAGGAGATCGAGACCATCCTGGCTAACACAGTGAACCCCGTCTCTACTAAAAATACAAAAAATTATCCGGGCATTGTGGCGGGCGCCTGTAGTCCCAGCTGCTCGAGAGGTTGAGGCAGGAGAATGGTGTGAACCTGAAAGGCGGAGCTTGCAGTGAGCCGAGATTGCACCACTGCACTCCAGCCTGGGCTACAGAGCGAGACTCCGTCTCAAAAAACAACCAAACAAAAAAAAAGAAATTAATTGTTATTTCTGGATATTAATAAAAACGGTTTTATTCTTAAACAAAACCACAAAGAAACCATGTGTAATATTTAGAACTCTTCAAGTTAATAACAATTTTCATTGGTGAGAAAAGATTAGTGAGGCATCAGATGGCTGAATGAGTGATCCTTAAAAAAAATTGGGGGGGCCGAGGCGGGCAGATCACGAGGTCAGGAGATTGAGACCATCCTGACTCACACCGTGAAACTCTGTCTCTACTAAAAGTATAAAAAAAT
>NW_012116154.1:12584109-12640301 GCF_000951035.1 Colobus angolensis palliatus | reverse complement strand
GTGAAGCACATATTTAGCTATTGGGGAAAAACATGGGATTTCCTTCTGTGATTAACAAAATTTAGCCTAGGCAATGGATACTGACAGACATAAAATGAAGCTGAACATGAGCATTAAGAATTGTTTCTAACTCCATTATTCATATTATGTTTTCTCCAATTGATCCTCAAGAGAAGAAAACACAAGGCTTGAAAAGAAACATCGAGTATCATACTCACTCAAATATATATGATTCATTCATTGTTGAGTGAGGAAAAAAATCAAAGCCCTCTAATACCTACATTTGAAACTATTTCTGTCTTTTTAAAGGTTATCCAATTTTTAAACAATTGTTAAATTTTTAAAAGTGGGATCAATTTTGATTAATTTGTATGGACTAAATAGAAATTTCTATCACAATTTGAATTTACCTATGAATCTCTTTAGCTATTTATTTAGTATTTTTTATTTTTTTGAGACAGAATCTTGCTCTGTCACCCAGAGTGGAATGCAGTGGCACAATCTCAGCTACTGCAACTTCCGCCTCCTGGGTTCAAATGATTCTCCTGCCTCAGCCTCCCGAGTAGCTGGGACTACAGATGCGTGCCACCACTCCCAGCTAATTTTTGCATTTTTAGTAGAGACAGAAATTTCACCATGTTGGCCAGGTTGGTCTCGAACTCCTGACTTCGTGATCCACCTGCCTTGGCCTCAAAAAGTGCTGGGATTACAGGCATGAGTCGCCGCACCTGGCCTATTTATTTATTTTCGATCATGAACGTTTAAAAGAAAAATAGAGCTCCAGTGTTTGGGACTAATTAACACTCCCCCCATTCCTTTCTTTCCTTGTTATTTGTAGATTATTATTAATGTCATCATCAACAACAAAGATCAATAATCTATTTGTGAAGCATTTTAAAGTCACCAGAAAGTGTTGTGTCACTTAAAGGCTTTATTAAGTTTATTGACAGTAGATTATTGTTGGAAACCATATCTCATATTTGGATGCCAAGATTTATGACAGATTTAGGTACAAAGGAAATGAATTTGATGGGTAATACATGAAGCTTTGAGCTGCATGAAAAAATATCATGATTTTTCATATTACCGTCTCACATTGAACTATCTGGTGCCTTGCAGCCCAAGGTTGAAGCAAATATTTTATTAGAAATCAAATCAATTTTAGACAATAAAAAGCTCATATTCTACCAGTGAATAAAATACAAGCTCTTCAAAGAATCCTTTTTAAATTAATAGAATATATCAGTTTATGTATTATAATACAGCTTCCAAGAATAATAAAAGATTCATTTTTCACTCTCCTTAACCTTCCTACTTAATGTGAAGTCTTCTCATGCCAGTGTCAATCTGATATGAAAATGCTTTCTGTTGTATATCACTGAATTTTTCTTTTTTAAAAAGTGCTACTCTCATTTACTTTTTGCCCACTATAATGATAGTCAGAGTTCTTATATTTTACACTTTAGAATGCCATTCACCATTGTTGGTGGCCTCCATTCTATTTCTGTTGGTACATGAACTCTATGTTAGAAGAGAATTGCAAGTAAACAGATAGGAGGAAGAAGTTCAAGAGTTCTGTTGTGCCATAGATATGACTGTAGTTAATAACAATGTATTGTGCTCTTGAAAATCACTAAGAGAGAAGATTTAAAGTGTTCTTACCACACAAAACACGGTAATTATGTGGGATCATGTATATGTTAATTAGCTCAATCGAGCCATTCTACTATGTGTACGTATTTCAAAGCATCTTGCACATGAAAAATATATAATTATTGTGGATTTAAAATTTCAATTAATTTTATAAAGGAGAGAATCACACAGGAGCAGTGTGCAAAGGGGAGTGTGAAGAGAAAAAGGGACATTAGGAGGAGGCTTTCTCTAGCCCCATTATCTTTCATGTTAATCTCTCCTTGAGGAGTCTTCACAAGCATTTTCAACCAGTTCTCTCACTTTCAACTTCTCTCCCAGTTTCTGCTTATTTCTCTTCCTTATCCCACTTTTCCTGGCTCATACACTTATGCCCTATTTGTATTCTCTCAAGAAAACTTTCACCACTTTCTCTCCCATAGGAGGTGGAATTGTGGTACCATCCAAGCATGTCACCAAGGTTTGGCTTGATCTTCCCAACAGGGCTGTCATCTCCCTCAGACTCCTAATTTGGGAATCCCTTTTTATATTTTCTCCTTTTCAAAATAATTAGCAAAACAACTCTTAACCCTTTGTGTGATACATATGACCTACCACATTATATATAAAATGCTATTATGAAGGACGTCAGACTTGTGTGTGTGTTTTTTTTTTTTTTTTCCAGTTACTTTACTGACGAGACCATCCTGGCTAGCACGGTGAAACCCCATCTCTACTAAAAAAAAAAAAATACAAAAAACTAGCCGGGCGAGGTGGCGGGCGCCTGTAGCCCCAGCTACTCCGGAGGCTGAGGCAGGAGAATGGTGTAAACCCGGGAGGCGGAGCTTGCAGGGAGCTGAGATCGGCCACTGCACGCCAGCCTGGGCGACAGAGCGAGACTCCGTCTCAAAAAAAAAAAGAAAAGAAAAGAATATTATCTAAGTAATCATACATACACATTTACGAGTAGATATAAATCTGTGTCTAAATCTATAAGTGTATTTTTATCTTCATCTATCTAATCTAAAATTTAGTTTTCTTTTTAATGGGAAAAAAGTAGCAATTTGATTTTAAACTATAATTACTATAAGCCAAAGGATTTCTGATATTATTTGGACAAAGATGAAAATCAGTCTCTAAAAACTTGAGTGGAGAACTAGTTCGTTTTAAAGTCACTGAAGGGGTCAGCATCTAACTTTCAAATCAACTATGCCATTTGTTTAATAAAAAGCTAACTTTAACTTACAGAATTTCAAAGAAAAAGAGCTATTTCAAATTCAGAAAAAGAGCATACTTGTACATTTGTATGATCATTCATAGCTTTGTTTTTCATCCAACTTTATTTCAAATAGTGTTGGAGGGATTTCTTAACCCCTAAAATGTTAACATATTTTTGTTTCTAAAAGTATGTGGCTTAGTACAAATCAAGTGGCCATAATCAGTATGCATTTCTTATAGAATGGAAACATAAGTGACATTTTGAAATATTTTAATTGCATGTTCAGAAGTGCTAGTGGATATGCCAAAGTGAGAATAAGATCCTGAAACTAATTAATGTGGCTTCATTTATCAAGAGCACTAGAGCTGTTATAAATACTAATAATAGCATTGTAACAGTATATTTCCATTTGTCTGTTGATACTCGCTGGGTACTGTCATAGTGCTCCACACCACTGAGTAGAAGAAAGGCTTTGTGTGGATTTCACAAAAAGCATTCCACATTTCTCTGTAGTAAATTCCGAGACCTTTTTACTGACACTTGTTGATCTGACATTAGTATCCCTAGTGCTAAGATTGATCGATTTCAAGAAACAACTGTGTTCATGTTCACAGAGTTGCAGGATTAAGGAAATTAGTAAAACGCATTCCAAATTCAAACATACTAATTAATAAAAATATGTAAAATAGAAAAAAATTCCTTGCTATTCTTTGGGGGAGGTAAAAGTGAGCCCAGAGGAGGGGTTCATACACAAGCGTTAGTTTCCATATAAAATCTTGCCTCGTAACTAGAGACTGGTGAAACAGAAAAGACTTCAAAGTGGCATTCTTGGATAAAGGCCTGGCCTTCATTTCTTCTCCTTAAATATTTGAGAATCTTTGTCAGCAGAGTGTTTGTTTGACGCTTATTGTGAGAACATATGGAAAGAGCAATGGATTAGGAAGCCTATATTTGGTCTTGAATCTTCTGTTCCTTGGGAAGGTTTTCTCCCAGCCAATTTTACTTCTCAGGTCTTTAGTTTCTTCACACATAAACATAAGGAAGTTGGACTCACTGACAGTATAGTTCTTTACAATTAACTCTGAAGACTGTGATTATGTGATCGTTACTGTAAGAGGACTGGTGCCCCAAAGAAAGAGTAAAACTTAAGGTGTAGAATTGTATGCAGGAGCAAATTGCCTGCCAACATGTAATTCCAAAAATTTGTGTGTCCTTGTGAGTCACCTCTAAAGGCGGCCAGTTTGCTACTTCTATGACAATGAAATTTCTGGTTAAATATAGAAGAGACCATGGGCAATAAAGGTAATTCCAGTAGAATGTGGCAAAAGGAAGGTTAAATAAAATGTTTATTTTAGAGAAAGAAAGCCAGCCATATATGACCATAAACATGTGTAATGAGAAATGTCCCTGAAACTTTAGCTACATTTATTTTCTGGGACAAAAAGCTAGAATAGTAATACTATTAAAAAAAAAGAAGGGGACATTTGTGCACTGTTTTATATTTCATCTTTTTGTTGTTGGTGGTGGTGTTATTGTTTTGGACAGAGTCCTGCTCTGTCACCCAAGCTGAAGTGCTGTGACGTGATCTCCACTCACTGCAACCTCCGCCTCCCGGGTTCAAATGATTTTCCTGCTTCAGCCTCCCAAGTAGCTGGGATTACAGGTGCCTGCCACCACACCCAGCTAATTTTTGTCTTTTTAGTAGAGATGGAGTTTCACCATGTTGGCCAGGCTGGTCTAAAACTCGTAAACTAAAGTGATCCCCCCACTTTGGCCTCCCAAAGTGCTGGGATTACAGGCATGAGCCGCCATGCTCGGCCCTTATATTTCATCATGCTTAGAAACTTCATTTGTCTTTGTTTTGAGTCAGAAGATCTACTAATTATTTATTAGATTTATATTTCGGTTCCTTTATGGGAAGCATTATAGATTATTACCTTCATTTTTTCAACAAATATTATTCCAGGCTAGGTTGGTTATAGAACAGGCCTTGAGTTCAGATATTTTAACATCTAGTAAAATGGAAAGAAGATGGGTTAAGAAAGAGAATGACTTGGGTTTTAGTGGTGACTATGCAGTCAACTTACTAATTTTGTGATCTTGGACAATTTGTTTAACCTTTTTGACTTAAGTAGTCCAGTTTGAAAAATCAGCAAAATTTCTTACCTCCTGAACTGTGACAGAGTGAAATGAAAACATTTGTATGAAGCATGTAGCATAGTACTTATCATAAAGCAGACACCCATCAGTACGTGGTTGATTTACCTTCAACTGACTTATCTTACCCTTGAAATAAGCACATTTCCCAATTTTTGAAATTTTAAACCTGTGATTTAATCCTTGCTTTGCAGAAGGATGTATGACCCTGAGTACACCATTGTCTTTTGGGGCTGCAGTGTTAATCCGCAAAAAGAAGGGTTTGAGCTAGATAATGTTAAATATTCCATTGTCTTTTCATTAAATTTTATCTCTTTTGGTTTATATATATTTAAAAGAACAACAATAACAACAAAATAGATGCACTACCATCCTCTGCCCCTGTAACCACCACGACATGTTATACCCGAGACTATCATAATTATTGTGACTTTTTAAATTCAAAGCTTAGTCTTTTGTAAGAATCACCTTGAAAAGTAGAATCATTTTTACCTGAAATAGTTAAAAGACTTGAGATGGGTATTTTCAATTCTTTCTAGACCCAAGAAAAATTAATCCACATATGGAGTTCTTCTTTAAAAGTTGGAAATTTTCCTTCTAGTATTGAGTCTGAGATATCTAACTTACAGTTTCTTTTGGCCTGCAATTGATTTCTCCTTGCCTGTTAAATGATAACTACTGATTACATTAATATTCAGATCTGTCCTTTCTTCCTAAGAGGTCATTTTTAGTCTTTAAAAAAAAAAAATTAGTCTATTTTCTCCTGAGAGTAGAATTATTATTTCCCATGAAGATGCTTTGTAGCTATAAGTGCCTTTCTTAAACGCACACAGAAAAGCAAAACAACAAACAAGCAAGGAAAAAACCCACCTATTTCTACATGAGCATAAAATGATTCACTATTATATAGATATTGTAGCAAATCTGAAAAGTCAAACCAGTGAGAGATGTGTAGATAATCCTGGTTTCACCTCCTCCCACCAAGAAAACAGTCTAATGACCTTATAATATCATTATGAATAAATGATTGAACAATGACAAAGGTGATTTTTGCACAATTTGATTTTTCTTATCTGAAATTTAAAACTGTTCTAATTTAATTAGAATCCATTCGAAAATGTCTTTATCGGCCAGGCATGGTGGCTCACGCCTGTAATCCCAGCACTTCAGGAGGCCAAAGCGGGCGGATCACGAGGTCAAGAGATTGAGACCATCTTGGTCAACATGGTGACATCCTGTCTCTACTAAAAATACAAACATTAGCCAGGCGTGGTGGTGGGTGCCTGTAGTCCCAGCTACTTGGGTGGCTGAGGCAGAAGAATCACTTGAACCCGGGAGGCGGAGCTTGCAGTGAGCTGAGATCACACCACTGCACTCCAGTCTGGGTGATAGAGCGAGACTTTGTCTCAAAAAAAAAAAAAAAAAAAGGAAAAAAAGAAAATATCTTTATCTTTGTGCATAACATTCTACAATACACTGTGACATTTTATACCTACATGGAAATCACAGTATTCATTGATCATAAATTAGAGAAATTGGCCCTTTTTCTTTTTCTTTTTCTTTTTTTTTTTCTTTTTTTGAGACGGAGTCTTGCTCTGTCACCCAGGCTGGAGTGCAATGGCGCAGTCTCCACTCACTGCAAGCTCCCGGGTTCACACCATTCTCCTGCCTCAGCCTCCCGAGTAGCTGGGACTACAGGCGCCCACCACCATGCCCGGCTAATTTTTTTTGTATTTTTAGTAGAGACGGGGTTTCACCGTGTTAGCCAGGATGGTCTCGATCTTCTGACCTCATGATCCACCCACCTCGGCCTCCCAAAGTGCTGGGATTACAGGCGTGAGCCACCGCACCCAGCCGAAATTGGCCCTTTTCTAGTCCATTCCTTTAAGATTTTATGATAAGAAAGCTAATACATATTATTCTTCTATAGTACTCCAAAATCTTCTTAAAATCAAACAAACAACAACAAAAACAAAACTTAATCCAAGTATATCATGCAGTTAATTTACAGATCACCTAGTAACAAGGTTAGGAAAAAGTAATAATTCATATCTATTTTATACCAGATTTTTACTTGAAAATCTTTTTTTTTTTTTTTTCTTATTTACCCATTCCTAGTATGTCTTTTTTGTAAGGATGCCCAGCTACTGCCTCAAAAGCTTCTAAGTACAGATGTCAAGTTGGCTCCATGAACCTCATTTAATAGCTATAAAATGAGATGGATATTATTCATAGTATCTCTGGGAAGTTTTGCCATTAGTAATTCTTGAATTATTTTACATAATTTTAAATCATGAAAATGAGTTATAAAATAGTATTTTTCTCCCCTATATTCTCAACTTCTCAGATGGCTGAGGCAGGAGGAACGCTTGAATCCAGAAGTTCTAGTCCAGTCTGGGGAACGTAGTAAGAACTTATCTCTGAAAAAAATCAGATTTCTTTTTTTCTAGATACCTATATAGAATTAAAATAAATGTGAATACATTTATGTCTTATATATTTTTGGAAATATTTTGAGACATAATAATACCATAAGAATATTTTTAAATATCAGTTGGAATGTGAAACAACAAAATAAAATATTGGTGCATAGTCATACTAATGAAACCTAAGCAATGCTTTTCTTATTAGGGCAATTTAGGAGTGTGCACCAAGGAGGAAAGAACCCTATAAGTATATTACGGGATATTTAGTTTCTAGGGAGGATATTGTACTGTACATGGTGGTCACTCACCAGGTCACTGTCAAGATGAGACTGAGCTAAGGCAGGAATATAAATTATTTTAAAGGCCAGATTTACATCTGCGAAAACATGCTATTCCCTAGAAAGCATACAGACATGAGTTGCATAAAAATACTCATTTATAAAAATTGTGTGTTTTATTCAATTTGGCCATCTGAATCACCACGTGAGAAAGGAATATTAAAACATTAGACATTGTGGCAGGCAGATAGAAACTGCACGATAGTACCATGTGATAAAAAAATTAGGGATGCATACTGTAGAAAACACATTATTTTGGCATGTTTCTGCCCACAAGTCTATCAACTCCATTACATTTTTCTGTATGATGAATTACTGAGAATAATTAGACTCAGAATATTGTAATATGTTAGTTAGATAGATGGGTAGACAGAATTGTCACCTACATACTCTTAGTTATAAACAGTTGTAAACACTATAGTAGGAATTAAACAGAATTCTCAGTTTATGAGAAGCCCAACATTTTCCATATGCACTGTCATATTCCATTTTTTTCTAATATTCATATTTCATTAGCATTTAGTACACAGGCCTTGGGTTTGTTGAAAAAGAAATATAAATATATTCAATTTCTATATTTGTGAACTATTTATCATTTAAGTTATCATCAAGGCCTAGTTAGTTTTGTTTAAGACACTAAATCAATTTAAATCCCACCTCTTTTACTTTTGATATGCAAATATTTTTACTTTGATGTTGTAGCAATACACATTGAAGTTTGCAACATGAACTGCTAATGCTAATTTGATTACTTCTGTATTAGTGTTTAGTGTTACAAAAATAACAAGAGATTATTTTTTTAAATGAAACTGGGAATGGAAGAACTCTTTCTCTGCAGGCCCTCTGCAATGATGGTAGTATTAATGCATGTACATTAATGCCTGACGATTCTCATAGAATAATGAATGTGATTTTGAAGGCAAATCATTCAAGATTTTTAGAAAAACTGACAGCTGGATTTCTCTTTTTTAATTGAGAGTTCATCAAAAAGTCCTCACCTTACTTTTTAACAGATCAGAGACTTCAAATCTACTTAAAATATTTATTGTAGATGATTTAGACCACAATTTATTTTTAGCATTAAAAATGTTTTATGCGAAGCAAGGTGCCTGAATTTGTGAATGCAAAACTTTGTGAATAGAAGTGAATCACAGTGGTTGTTGTTGTTTTTTAAAGAAACTTGTTTCTTAGATTATTTGATTTATTTGATAAAGTGGAAGAGATTTCTCATGATCTGTCACAATGAGAATGGTGTAAATATCTGATTGCAAAACAAGCTAAGATAGGTATACCTAAAACCTGTTGAAAAACTATTTTCTCTCTCTTTCTTTTTAAACAGTACTTACAAATGGTATCTCTCCAAATATATACATCTCACTAATATGTATAGATATATAATCTGTACCATATCCCAGTGATGGAGCTGCAGTAATATCTGCCACCTGTAGTGTGCCTGCAGCGTGCATGTTGCTTGTCTGTTTCTTGATGAAATGTCTGTGTAGTGTCTGTAATTTGCATTATGCCTGAAAGTCTCTATGCTCATTAACCTTTTACAGGTGCCGCACCATTCCAAGGAACTGCAGGTACTAAAATAATGGGCAGTACTTACAAAGTAGAGGCACAGAACCCTTGTGAGCTCTAACCTCTCCTTTTGCCTACCTTTAGGCAATGTTTTGGAGGTCGCTGGTCTAACACTCAATGAGTTAGAGATTCATGACCAAGCTAAGGAAGTGAAACAAAGGAGTAGCTAATGATTGATTAGGGGTTATGTTGTATATTTCCAACATAGCGCTGATTATCTGACACCATTCCCCACCAAAAAAATGTATAAATTTCAGTGAAAAGAGAGAGGGAGAGACATTGATAAATATCAATGAATCATTACTTTATACATCACATTGTCAAAAGTTTTGCCTCAAACTATGTCTAGAAAAATATATTAGAATTTATTCACATGCTACTGACTTTTCAAAGGGTTCCTGGTAATATATGTGGTACCTGGAAATAGAATACAGAAGTTAATAAAATTAGAATGTTGACAAATACAGACTAATAAACTGAAGGACCATATACAGAATTTATTACACTAATAAATATTGAGTTCTATTTGGCAGATTCTCTTTATGATTATAGTATAATTTTTATATAATGTAGTCAAATAAGAGCAAGCATTCAGCATTATTCTACATTTTTTCTTTATAAAATTTAAAAATGTTGTGCCTAAAGAGGAAAAAAAGCATGCAATGATAGTCTCAAGGAAGTTGAGCAATGTGCATACATCTGTCTGTGTACCTATCTATATATGTATGTACACACACTATACAGACATACACTATATATACACAATATATATAGAATATATACACTATAAAAATGTTTTCAGCATGATAGCAACTTGAGTGATAGAAAATTCTCTTCCAGAATGCTACTTACTATGATTTTGCATTAATACATGTAAATTCCATGTGAGACAGAAAAAGAAAGAATTCTTACCCTTTCTATCCTGTGCTTTTGTTTTCTTTTTCAAAATAGTCACTTTGGTTTACGGATGTGTTCTTTTATATACGGTATAATGTTTAAGAAGAATATAAATCAATCTACCTTGGGTAAACACTTCTTAAGTAGCTACGAAATAGGCTTTGGCAAACCACTCCTATAATCCCACAGACTTGCTAGAGTTAGGGAATACTATTGTGATTATGGAAATCATTAATACTATTAAAAATATGGATGTCAATGATATTAGCCTTTATCACTGAAACCATTTTCAAGAGCTAAAAGTGGGCACAACATTATATGATCCCACTTCTGCTCCATGGCCTCACAATCCAAATTGCCATCTTGCTCAACTTCCCATTTTTAAAGTGCAAACTTTTTTTAAAAGTTATTTGTGCATAATGTTAAGAATAATAATCCATCTTTTTTTATAGCAGATATAAAATAATTATCTATAATTCTTTACATATGTAATGAAGGGAAACTGAGGTCAGGTATAGTAAGGAAGAGACGTATTCCGTTTTCTTCACTTTAGAAAAGGGGATTCTATAGATGTAAATGCTCACTACTTTGTTCATTTCTTCATCTATTTTTCACGCTACGCTGGGTTCTTTCCATCTAGATGTTATGTTTTTCAAACAGCCATCTATTTTTAAAACTCGTTCTCTTCCAGTATAATCTGGAAGCACTCAAGACTCAAGTCACCACGGAAATGTTGTGAGCTTTAAAATGATGTCTGCTACGTTATGCCATTGGCTGGACCTTACTCCTCACCCCCAAGTCAGAAGGTCTGTTTGTGTTTTGCCAGCTGTCATTTTTACCTAAATGGACAGCTTTCCCACTGGATCCTATGAAAGATAATGTGAAAATGACAAACAGTTCATCTTCCTCCAAAGTGCACCGTTGTGAGACGGAGGAAAGAGGACAAAGACTAGACAAGAAGAAAAGAGTTAAGGAGGGATATCCCCAGTAAAACCAGCACATAGCCCTTAGTTTCATTTAGATCAGCACTCTCGAGACTGAGGAACTGATTTTTTAATATTTTATTTAATCTTAATTTCCATTTAAATAGTCACATTTGGCTAGTAGTTGTCATATTGCATAGTGCAGATTTAGATCCTCAGGTTCTCATTTAACTTTAAAAGGCCAAGGTTAAATGTTTTTGATTTAGTATTTGAAATTGACACCAAAGAATAAAACTGATCATCATTCTTGTGGAGATTCAGTGTTCCTTTTAGTAATTTTGGATTATTTCTCTTGGCTTCCTGTGGTTTTAGCCTCCTCCCTCACAGAAACTAATTAAAATATTGCTTAAAATTAAGATTTATATAAAAAATATATATGTTTATGTGTTAAATGTATATAAGACAGTATTTACATATATATAAACACACATATACACACAATTTTTCTTTATTAGAGGAATTTTACTAAATATTTGAAAAGACTTCATGCAGTTATTGGGCATGGAACGGTCCTTAAAACTTCTTTTGTGTGGTGAGTAGAGCCATGTCTTTGAAATCAAACAGATGAATTATCAAGTCCTAGTTCTGTGACTAGGTGAATGACTTTGGGCAAATAACAAGGCCTTCTGAGGCCTCAGTTTCCTTATCAAAAAACAGGGATTATAATGCTTTGTACATGGTAGAATTGTGTTGAAGATAAATGAACTAGTAATACAAAACAGGGAGCATTGTGCTTGGCTCACAGGGTTTGTTAAGTAAATATCAGCATGTCAGCCAGTCTTATTTTAAATTTTGCATAATGGTGATATGATGCAACATGTCCTCTAAGGAAACTTTTATTCTTTATGGTGTCTCACAATGGATAATTCCCAATCCGGCTGAATACCAACAGTGCCACTGGGTTTCAGCACTTCTCTGTCCACTAGCCACACAAAGATATGAGACGATCTTACAGGATGCCTCAGTATAACAACAACCTTATACTGTTAGGGGGAAATGATACTAATTTCAAGTGTTTGAAGAATTGTCCCAAGGAAGAAGAAAAAAGTGTAATGTAATGATGCTTCCTCTTGAGCTTCTGGTTTTTACTTTTGGTATTGTCAAGGCATGTCCCCGTTGCCTTTCAGATGGGGTTAATTTCTTTACTGCAGCCAAGCTTAGGGAATAGACCTTGTAAATCATCTTATAAATCACAAGAGTCAGCCAAAGGAGAAGGAGCTGATGTTACCAGCAAAGATTGAAAAAATAAAAAGGCAAATACTAAAATACATAAAATACATGTAACAGGCTCTTCACTCCTTGCTCCCAACTACTTTTGCTAATATCAATGCCCAAAGAGTACTACTATCCTATTCTTTTTTTTTTTTTTTTTTTCCTGATGGTATCTTGCTCTGTTGCCAAGGCTGGAGTGCGATGCCACTGGACATCAATGACATGATCTTGGCTCACTGCAACCTCCGCCTCCTAGGTTCAAGTGATTCTCCTGCCTCAGCCTCCTGAGTAGCTGAGATTACAGGTGCCCACCACCATGCCTGGCTAATTTTTGTATTTTTAGTAGAGATGGGGTTTCACCAGGTTGGCCAGGCTGGTCTGAAACTCCTCACCTCAGGTGATCTGCCGGTATTGGCCTCCCGAAGTGCTGAGCCATTGCGCCCGCCCTGTCCCATTAATTTTTGACAGACAACCCTCAGAGATCAAACTGCCACTCAGAGCTTCTATAGATGTTTCCTTCATCTCACATATGCTGTGTGTAAAGCTGGGGGAGCCAAGTTATATGCCTACCTATGGCTCTTCCAATGCTAGTTTCTGCATTTCCCATGTATGTGATCCTACATGGGTAGATACTGTGCCTGACAATTTTTTGAAATAAATTGAAGAAGTAAGGTGTTCAGATACTTTCAAGTCTGGCCATGATGCCTTACTTTTCCAAGGTGGTGCCGTGCTCCATACGTCTAATGAAACCATAATCGAGACTGAGTTAAAACATAAACAGAAGGAGCCTTCAAAGTGGCAAGATGCTATGAAAATGATAATGATGATAAATAACATGGTTCATAAAGTGTGATACTTCGTTAATTGTAGGGAAAACCCATTCCTAACGTAAGTATTAGGTAACTGTCAAAAACAAGCATTGTCATATCGGGGTATTAGATACCCTGTCATTTTAGGTTTTGATACTACTTTACAAGAGAAAGTCAACTAAAGCCAGTACATGGGGAAAAAAATGTAGAAGTTTTATTTTTATTATTTTTGTAGGAAAAAATACTTTAAGAGATTTGAAGACCATCTTCAATTTAGATTTTTTTTTTTTTTTTGGCTGAATAGTGATAATCCTAAATAAAAAGTCTTAGAGTTGGAACATTCATTCAACTGTAAATTATATGAAGATTGTAATAAATTTTATTTAAAACCTGCAATGCCCACTAAACGTTTGGAAGAGAGAGTGTGTCTGTGTGGGTATACATTCACAGTTCGTAATATCCCCAAAATGTGTAAGTTTGGAGACTAGAAAGGGAAAAAAAAATGCTAAGTTGGTAACTAGTTGAATAGAATATTAACATGGGCAGTGAAAAAGACTGTATTATCAGCTACCATTTTAAAATATCAATACAGTTATTTTATTTAGAAAAATAAGTATAATGGTGTTGTGGGGGGCATCCTACTAACCGCTTAGGTTGGAATAAAAACGTTCAGAAATATTATTGATTCTTATAATCTACAATTATGTATTGTCTCTTTGTTAAATGTCTTTCTAAAATTTCATTAAAAATAAATTATGCATTTTGTCTTTATGTAAATTATCTCAAAGTATAAGAAATGGAAAGCTGTAGAATTTAGCCAACCATTGGAAAGGATGCCCTGAAATACCTGTGTTCTCACCCCAATACTCTGGCTATTTCTGTTCAGTATCTCTGAACTGACACGATGACCCATGACAGCTTTGTTGTACCTATGCTTTGATAAAAATAAGCAGCCATTCAGAAGTAGATGAAAAAAAGCGAAGTCATTTTATCTTTGTTACGTACCACAAAAATTGGAGTCGAAATAGAGTAAGCAGAAACTCAAATTTGAAAAGATAGGTGATAAAAATCAAATTTGTATAGAATTTGAAGATCAGGTTTCTAATATACCTTTCTGAAGGCGTGGTTGATACGTAAATACTTCAGACTTCTACTTAGTCATTTGAAATTACTTCACATGTTGATACGGTCCTATTAATGTTTAAGTTTCTGTGTTCAGGTTTAGACTATGTATTCATTGTTTTGGCAAAAGTCAAAGCGCTTAAAACTTTGAAAATGTATAAAAATCACTATCCATTAAAAACAGATGCAATATTAAAATCATAGTTTTCTAATATAAGTATATTCAAAACTATCATCCAGTTTGGCTTTCGGGTGATAGATAAAATATCTCTATGTGAAATCGAGGCTGTTTCATGTAGCAGTTGCTTTCCAGTCATGACAATTTAGCAGTTGAAATGTGGCTAGTCAAAATTGAGATGTGCGATATTACAAACATACCAGATTTAGAAGATTTAGTAGAAACAAAAGGAATATTAAATATCTCATTTATAATTTTTAATTGATCACATAGTGACACAATATTTGGACATATTACATTGAACAAAAGACATTATTAGAATTAATATCATTAAAAAATTTTTAAACGTGGCTTAAAGGGCATTTTAAATTATGTTTGTGGTTCTTATGTGGGATTTACATTATATTTCTTCTGTTGATCTACATTGACATAGACAGTTTATACACATAAGGAAAACTGCAATTTAAAGATGAACCAGGGCCGGGCGTGGTGGCTCACGCCTGTATTCCCAGCACTTTGGAGTCTGAGGCGGGAGGATCATGAGGTCAAGAGATCGAGACCATCCTGGCTAATACAGTGAAAACCTGTCTCTACTAAAAATACAAAAAAGTGGCCGGGTGTGGTGGCGGGCGCCTGTAGTCCCAGCTACTTGGGAGGCTGAGGCAGGAGAATGATGTGAACCCAGGAGGCGGAGCTTGCAGTGAGTCAAGATCGCGCCACTGCACTCCAGCCTGGGCCACCGAGCCAGATTCCGTCTCAAAAAAAAAAAAAAAAAAAAGATGAACGAGGAAAGGTGTGTTTATTTCCTATTTCTGCTGTACACATTAACACAAACTTAGTGGCTTAAAACAGCACATTTATTATGTTACAATTCTGAAGTTCAGAAGTCCAAAGTGTGTCTCACTGGACTAAAATCAAGGTGTCAGTGAGGCTGCATTCCTTTTGGAGACTCTAGTGGAGAATCCCTTTTCTTCCCTTTTTCAGCTTCTGAAGGCTGCCCTCCCACATTCCTTTGCTAGTGGCCCCATTTTTCTGTCTTCAGAGCCATGTTGGGCCTTATACTTCTAACACTGAATCTCTCCAGGGCTCCCTCCCTGCCTCCATCTTCTTGTGCAAGGCACCTTTGATTACATTGAGTCCACCAGGATTATCCAGGATAATCTCCGCATTTGAAAGTCAGATTATCAGCCACTTTGATCCTCCACCCCTTGCCATGTAACCTAATGTACTCAAAGGTTTCTGGGGTCAGGATATGTACATCTTTGGTGACCATTATTGTGCCTCTTCAATGTTTATACATATATTTATATTCACATCGATTTAAATATATAAAAATCCATGTATCTTGTATCTCTCTGTCTTGTCTTTGCCCTTTCACAAAACCTTAGTGCCTTTCTTTAGACTTTTTTATTTGCTTCCCTTTCGATACTAATTTTCCTTATCATCTGACACATGCTGACTATCTCACCCAAATGGTCATAGCCAAAGGTCAACACATGCTGAATGAAAAAACGAAGTTATCCATTTTAATGTGGTCATTCTAACTAGGGCAAATCCCCTCAGAGTTTGGAATTGTTTACAATGTTCCTCAGGTAGACTAATAACACAGCAGCTATACCACAAAGAAAGGATAGTGAATCCGGTAGGCGAGCACATTTTTCAGCATGGATAGAATCAGTAGGTCTTTCATGAAGAAAAAAGGGATTTGAGACAAAACCAAATAAAGGAAAGAGGAAAATGACTTTTCTTCCCCTTCAAGAGACTTTCTTAGTTTAGCACACCTGCTCAGACCTTTTGAGATGATCTTGGGATGTGCTACTGTTAGTTAAAAAGTGGGTTCCTTCAGAAACTGTAGAAATGTGACAGACATTTGCTAACGTCTTTTTACCTTGTCAGACACTGGGAAAACTTAGTTTTATTGCTATTATTATCTTTATTTATTTATTTATTTTATTTATTTATTTACTTATTTATTTTTTTGAGACGGAGTCTCACTCTGTCGCCCAGACTGGAGTGCAGTGGCGCGATCTCGGCTCACTGCAAACACCGCCTTCCGGGTTCACGCTATTCTCCTGCCTCAGCATCACGAGTAGCTGGGACTACAAGCGCCCGCCACCACCCCCGGCTAATTTTTTGTATTTTTAGTAGAGAGGGGGTTTCATTGTGTTAGCCAGGATGGTCTCCATCTCCTGACCTGGTGAGCCGCCCGTCTTGGCCTCCCAAAGTGCTGGGATTACAAGAGTGAGCCTTAGTTTTATTTTTATAGTATAGTTGATTAGACAGATTTCACCATTGTTTTTATAATACTGAGGAATAACTAGATTTAATTATAAGACAATTGATGAGAACAGTGCTTAGGAGTCAGAATTTCGCCATTGGGTTTTTCTTTTACACAAAACTCAAATACTTTTTCAAAGGTAATAATCCATGGTGTAAAACACATCTTTTAACATATTATACTCTGCATTGAAATGATTAAATTGTTTTCTTGCTTTCAGTAATAACAATGATTTAACTAGACTTAGGAAAACTGCCTATTTACTCTATTTATTGGACAAAGCTAAATTGGATACTAATTGCCAAGAGGTATTGCTGTAAAATCAGTGAACTCCAAACACGGTGATTTAAACACCAGCTGAATGTTTTCCTTCTTTCTTTCTTTCTTTTTTTTTTTTTTTGTTCACATCAATGTACTATTTCTGAAAGCTTTGCATTATTTCCAGATAGGTGATGTTTATGGGAAATTTTACCAGCTAAAGAGATATTTAATAAAGTGGTTGAGGAAAACAAAATAAATTTGTTTATAATTCTATAATTTATGACATTCTTCTTTATTCTATAAATGGTCATTTTAGAAAGTATAGAAGAAATATTAATAATAACTTGTGATATGGCAGGAAAGGAAAAGGCTATAAAAATTAGTCCATAGTAATTTCAACCTCCAGTTGGATGATATTTTTCTTAAAATTTAAAATGCTTTTAGTATTGAAGATGTGTTTTAATGGTTTTAGAATTTAACCTATGGCTATATAATTCAGAAGATATAAATGCGGATGGTAGTAAATTTTGAATTTTCATACAGAAAGTAAAATCTTTAAAACTGAGGATGAGGACAGACCATATTATGAGGTGCTGATCAAGGCAATTTCTGTATATATGTAAAGATGGTGATTTAAATTACACAGAAATAATTGTGTATTGATTTAGACATTTGTGTCTCAGAGACACATGCCTACACAATTTTTTTTCTAAAATCATGCAGATAATGTTGAACTCTTTCTTTAGTACAGTTTGGCATTCGCATAGTGTGTTGGTGGTGATAATATATGCTGAATGGTATATTTATAATCAAGACATTTTTAAAGAACACTTAATAAAGGGAAGTCATCGGGCCAAACAAATTATCTTTTTTTCTCTTTATTTTTACTGGGGAGTGGGAGAAGGAAATAATCATAAGGTACCCAGTATCTAAAATTGTTGATTTTGTATGTGTGTGGAGGCTTCGGCAAATAGAAATAAGCCTCTAAAGGAACCAAGTGATAATTGATTTAAATATAATGAACAATTCAATTGAGCTATTACTAAGCAAAAGATGGAATCAAAGTAAGAAGTTACCAGCTCTGCCAGGGGAAGCTTGGGCATATTTCACAAAGAATATGACTTTTGAAATAGACTTTTAGTTTTATAAAACTTATATTACAAGAATTCTATTGCCCATGTGCTCATTTATTAAATAAGAGAGAAGAATTGGCCAGACTAAGATTAAGGTGAAAGTTTGTGCAAGAGAAACAACCAGAACCAACAGGAGATCATGGTAGATGAAAACCATAATGTTAAGGTGATCACTTGATCTCTGGACAGTGGGATGCCATTGAAGAGATTCATGAGTTATTTGATAACTTTCTCAGATTTCTGTTTGTACTTATTAAAATGGTACAGGATAAGTTGAGGAATGGAGGGAGGAGGGGTAGTGACTAAAAAACCCAGCTGGTGTTTTTGGAGTTATCTAAGATATAGATGAGACTATAATGCAATACCTGTGGGCAAAAAGTGGTAGGATCTCCTGGAATGGTGTGTCTCGAAATCTGGTTCTCAGATCAGAAGCATTGACATCACCTGGCCAAAAATGCCAATTATCTGGGGCCTATCCCAGAACAATTGAATCAGATATTTTGAGGGTGTGGTCCAGCAACCATGTTTTAATAAGTTCTCAGGTGAATCTGAGGCATACTAATATTTGAAGACAACTGTCTTAGAGATGTATTTTCAGAGCAGAATCCTCAGAATTAAAAAATTGATGGGATTTTGGGATAAGGAAAATGGAATAATCAGGAACAGCTAGAATTTCTATTGTAGAAAGTGAAGAGGGATGTCATTAAATGAGATAAGATATATGAAAGAAAAGTTAGGTTAGACCAAAAGGATGCTTTTGAAAATATGCAATTGGAAAACAAGCCGTCATTGGAAACAAAATAATAAGTCTAGAACTAAATGACAGGAATTGGTCTTGATTAAACCAGTTGTTGGTCTTCATTGCACTGGAGAGCCTGTTATTAATGTGTTTGTAGCTTTCTTTACAGTGAAGGTACCTGGATAGAGGGTGGGACACCATTAGAATATGTGATGCAGCAGAGAGAGCCTTGGACTTGGGGATCAGAGGACGTGAACTCTGGCTGTGACCTATAACATCTATAACCCTACCTGGCTATGAATAATATGAATTGTTTTACCTTTGGAAAGTCACTTCTTGGAATCTAGTTAACTACTTAGAGACCCAGGTGTTTTGTTAGTCTTTAGTTTTTTGTTTCCCCTCCTCATCAGGACAATGGAAATGTTGCCTGTGAACATAATTTTTGTGAGAAAATAGTAAGTGTGTGAAAACATAGCATAGTCAATAAGAAACATTTAATAGATAGTAGGTTCATCCTTCTTGGCTATTTCTTGATTACACAAAATTTCCTTTGATTTATCCAAAAATTTGGTGGAGAAGAGGATGAAGGAGAGACAAAAATATTTCTCAGGACATTCACTAATATGCAGAGGAAATAAAGACCAAATTGTTGCCTGAAAATTAATTTGAATAGAGCATCCTTAATATAGCCTCATATCATTTCCTGGAGAAGATTATTCAGCAATACATCTAAAAATAGTTACTAAGGGATTGCGGAAAAACGAGCAAGGCTCTTATGTAAAGACATGGGACCAAACGACATATTACATTTTAAATATAAAATAGCAATGCACTGTAATGTTTTGCTATCAACTACACCAATTAATGCAGATGATGCTAATTAAAAGTAAATTTAGAGAGTGATTAGGTTCTCTCACCATTGTTAGGGAGAATTGATTCTTCTATAGATCTAATGTGTTAAAGTAAGAAGTTAATGATATATTGATGTATTATAAAGCACCTAATTTAGACTATAATTCTGAGGAAAACATTTGTGTTAATACTGAATATTAAATGACAAACGTTTTCTCTTGGAAAAGGAATGGCACCATTTGTATAACCCTAGAGCAACGCACATGTTGATGTTTCAAATAAATTATTGTGTATGGCTGTTTAATCTCAATTTTAGTTTTATAAAACTTATAATACAAGAATTCTATTGCACATGTGCTCATTTGTGTGGCAGTATACAGCTGTGTGTAGCATAATAGCTATATTGAACAAAATTATGTGCTGTAGAATTTGCTGCAAAAATTTCATGGTCCCCATCTGGAATAGCTTTGCAATTGAGAAGGCTGAAGTGGGCAAAGATTTTACAGGATTATGGAAATCAGTAGTGGGGTTTTGCTGTCAATTTTAATGTTTAGAAAATAAGGTCAGTAGGTGTCAAAGCTAGAAGGATTTTTTTTTCATATTCCAAAATAGTTTCTTTTTGGAACAAAGTTACTCTCGCTCTAGGAAAGTCTGCAATATATACACAGACATCTAGTTTATATCTGAACATATTGGCCTTCAGTTACAAGGTATATCTTAAACACAGCAAATAAGATGAGTTTTGGATAGATTGATATATTTCACCATCATAGGCAGTTTAAAAGATCTGCTATCCTGGAAAATTATTTTCTATGGCTTTAACGTTTAGCTAGCATGATGTAAGAATTAGGAAATTTGTTGTTTATGGGGAAAAGAGGAAAAGGTTAAAATAAGTATGATGTCAATTAAATGGTAGGACCCATTCATCGCTTTCTTCTATTATCTTCTCTCTTATTTTCTTCCCTCTATTCTTCAATTTTCCCTGCCTGTCTTCTTTCCTTCTCTCCTACAAAACATGTGACACAAAGAAAAGAGAAGAAAAGGACAGAAACAGCACAAGTTCCATCTATGTAAAACATAGTAAAACAGAGTTTGAAACCAGAAAATAACACTTTCCTAAATGGTGGTTCTTATAGCTAGTAAAATGGTGACAAAATGGAGGAGCTATTACTATTATTTTTAGTGTGAACTATTCTTTGTGCTGTGATGGTATATTTTATATAGTTTAGAGTCTATGTGTACACGCAAATACACACTGTTAAATAGATGGTGAAGCATCGAAAGTATATTAATTAAATGGGGAAACTAGGAATGTAAGAGGTGGTAGTGAGGGCAAAAGAATGTTGATAATAAAAATGTATGTCTAATATGTATTTAAATCCAATATAAGCTCTTCTTTTCAATCATTATAGTAAGGGCATTTTGGCTACATATACAATCATCTGTAACAAAAACCTGTGGACAAAGAACAGTCCATAAAATAGTCCACAGCTTGACCCATATACCCTAATTTAAAAATAATTAAGTAAAACCATGTAGTATATTTTAATTCCCAATACATAAAATAATAAGACAGATTTTGTGCATTTTGTAGGTATGAGTGCTGAAAGTTATCTTCAGAATATATTTTAAACTTGGTTAAATTAATATTAGTTAATTTTTTCATAATAAAACATTAAACACATGCGTATATATACGTAAATAAGATTAACAAGAGTGCATAAAATCAACATAAAATTACACTCATATATCTGAGGAGTGCTTTCACTGCCAGAGTGCACATTTTTTTAAAGCATATGTTTGTGTTTCTATATACAGCTCCACATCAGTGTGTTTGATGACCATCATACCCACATTCACATACATACATTGAAATATGTAAGGAATCATCAACTTGCATTCACTCGAACACAGCTGACACACTCATTTGTAAGCGTTGATTTATATTTTAAAAAGAAGTTAAAAAGCACACCTACGAACCCAGTCATTAAATCGTGTGGTGAAGAAAGAATGAACAAAACTCTGATTATGTAGAAGCTGTTTGGAACAGTTCCTTTTGATGTTATTTTTATTGTTGAGAATATTTACATAAATTAAAGGAAAAGTTCAATACGTTTATATTTGTTGTTGGGAACAAAATGATTTACCCCTACTTCTACGTTCAACACTGTGATTATTTTCTTAACAGGTATAATATTGAAGTCCTATTAACCAATTGCAAACAAGAACAAAACAACAAAAGCGGTTTTTGGACTGCACTATTTAAACTAATTATAAACTCCTAATAATAATGATCAAATATGCTGAACCAATGTGATAGAATATAGCTTCTTTCAATGTTTAAAGCAAGCTGCTTTGCTATTTTAAACAACCATAGATAACAATTGCTCCCCCATCCCTACAAATTCTGTCAACCTGATTTTTTTCACTTAATTGGGAATCCCCAACATGCTTATAAATGCACACAGTTGAAAAATATTAGCCAAAAATGTAGAGTGATCTTTACATTGATCCGAGTAAAAATGTAATTCTGGGGGTATATTAGCCTTTCAAAGGAATAAAATGATAAACACTCAGGCACCATGGTTTCACCCGCAGTGCATGTTCACACAGTTTCACATCAGACTCATTGTTCCTATTTGCAGCAATGTGCACACTTTAATAGCATTTAATAGCCCAGCAGTTTCACTGCACCATTCACAATGCTCCAGTATATTTAATGTAGACTAGTTTTTAAAGTAAATTGACGTAAATAAGTTTTGTAGAGTTATAGGCTCTACTTAGATTGCTCTTGAAATCAGAGGGAAAGATTTTTTGCAGTGATGCTAACAAAATTAGTTTCCGATGCATGACTTGAATAGGAATGGAAATATAATCCCAGAAAACTAGAAAATGCATTACATGAACAAATAACAAAATTTCGTAAAGTAGAATATTTCTTTAAATAGAACTATGCTTTAGTAATTAATGCAAATTTTACTGTAATTTTGGCGTGAAATAATTATTGCTTGAGGTATTCTAAGTTCAACTTAATAGAAAAATCAAAGGGAAGAATGATGCATGCGTCTGTTATATTGATTCTATTAGTTATAGCCCCAAATATTTTGACATGTGCAGTCCTGTAATATCTGAAGCTCCATTCCATTTATAATCATAATTTCCCTGCTGAGATCACGGCTTGTGCTGATACCAGCCTGAGCCTATCTCCTTTAGGTCAGAAGACAAGTAATTTATATGTTTTAATTAGCCTAAACCTTAGCCCTGAGTAGATGACTTTATCTTAACACTTTCATAGATAAATGCATCCTTTGAAACGTAATAACTATTTTCACATTATTCATTCATGAGTAGAATTCTGAAAAGTCATGGTTAGTCTAGAAGAAATAAAATCAGACTTATTTAAAATTTATTTAAAAATACTTACCATGCTTATTTGTTTTAAACCTCTTGATCAACTCTGTAACTTCCCTCCCAGGAGCATACTTTCATTTAAATATGTAACTTTTTGATTCTTTCTCCTTTGCAGACTTTCCAACTGAAGGATTTCTCTTATCTTGACAATGAATATGTACAAAGTGAATCTTAAGTAGTAGCATCTTACCAAGAAATTTTCTGTCTAGAGAGACAGTGACATCTGAAAGAAGCTTCCACATTGTAAACATTTCACCACAAAAATACTAATTTTTTTTTTCTTCTTTACCAATTGCTACTGCCCTGTACTCCTACTCCTCGATTTTTTCAATCCCTTATTCCTTATCCGAAGTTCTTGGAACCAGAAATGTTTCGGATTTGGATTTTGTTTTGGATTTTGGAATATTTGCATTGTGATTACCAGTCAGTATCCCTTATCTGAAAACCCAAAATTAGAAATAATCCAAAGAACATTTTCTTTGACCACTATGTCCACACACAAAAAGGTTCTGATTTTCTGGCTGGGCTCGGTGGCTCACACCTGTATTCCCAGCACTTTGGCAGGCTGAGGCGTGTGGATCACAAGGTAGGAGATCGAGACCATCCTGGCTAACACGGTGAAACCACGTCTCTACTAAAAATACAAAAAATTAGCCAAGCATGGTGGCGGGCACCTGTAGTTCCAGCTACCCGGGAGGCTGAGGCAGGAGAACAGCATGAACCCGGGAGGTGGGGAGCAGAGTTCCCAATACTGCACTCCAGCCTGGGCCACAGAGCTAGCGTCCCTATTACTAAGAAAAAAAAAAAAAAAAAGGTTCCGATTTTGGAGGATTTCGAATTTCAAATTTTCTGATTAGGGACTCAACCTGTACCAGTTTCTTCATTTTAACTAACGCTAAATGAATAGGGACTCAACCTGTACCAGTTTCTTCATTTTAACTAACGCTAAATGAAGTAGATTTTCTTTTCTTTTGTACATACCTGGCACCAGCATTTTAAGTTGTCTAGGAAAATGAATGTCATTCTCCTCATAATCTTTTGAGGCCCATATGAGTGAATGTGCAAATCCTGCTAAAGTCTCCAAGGAGAAGAGCTTCTTTGGCGTCCTTAGAGGTTTACTTCACAACTATTGTGACCACATGTCCTGTTATCCAGTGGCTAGGGAAAGTCTTTCCCGTTGATTAAAAAAAAAAAAAAAAGTTACATTGGAGAGACACATTTAACTTAGGTTTGCATGTAATCGATAGTTATATCCCATGTGCTGTGTTCTGCTAAGTTTTATGGGCCAGAGGAGAGACACAGAGAGAGAAATTTGAAGCAGAGCCCTGGCCTAAAGAAAAGTCACAGGATGAAGCCACACACACGTGATAACTCATTTACAACGCAGGGCACAATATGCTTTATTTACTAACCTAGGAAGTACAGGCAGTACTAAAATAAGGTGTGAGACTGATCAATAAGAATAACATAAGGCCGGATGTGGTGGTTTACACCTGTAATCCCAGCACTTTGGGAGGCCGAGGCTGGCAGATCACTTAAGGTCAGGAGTTCAAGACCAGCCTGGCCAACATGGTGAAACCCCATCTCTACTAAAAATAGAAAAATTAGCCGGTCATGGTGGTGCACGCCTGTAGTCGCAGCTACTCAGGAGGCTGAGGCACAAGAATCGCTTGAACCCGGGAAGTGGAGGTTGCAGTGAGCTGAGATCCCACCACTGCACTCCAGCCTGGGCGACAGAGCGAGACTCACTCTCAAAAAGAATAGCAACAGTAGTAACATCTGATATTTATTGAACATTTGCTACCATGCTAGATACTGTTTGAAGTAGTCTTTATTAATAAAGTCAGTATTTCAGCAATCCTAAAAGGAGGAACAATATTATTTCCTTTTTAAAGATGAGAAAACAGAAGCACAGAGTGATTAATTAATTTTCCCTAGATCACACAGCTAACTTGCTACAACAACAATCAAACCCAGGCAGTCTGACCTCTGAGCACACAGGATGATTTAGTGTAAGTAGTGGTCAAGATGAAACACACACAAAAAAGCAAAATAAAACCAAAATCCCTCAAATCTTTATTCATGAATTTACTATGTGAAATAGTACTTCTGCAAAATTGAGCAAGTGAAATTTTCGAGTTTAACTTCCTTTTCGCGAAGTGTAGTTAAGCGTATTTGGCCTCAAGATTGCAGGATTTCTTGAATTTCAAATGGTTTGTCTTGTAAAAGTGCTGGACGAAACAAACTGCTCAGCAGATGTTAGTTGTTTTATCTGTTGTTGAGGTTGTAAGGAACTGAGTGCTGCTTGGGCTATTTATAATGGGAAGGTTGGGAAGAAGCTGGAAGTGATATTCTTTTGCATGTATTTGCTGTGGGCCTTTCCCCAGTCAGAGTTCAACACTGAGGAAGGAAATGCGCATGAGTGGAAGCGCCACAGGGGCAGTGCTAGCTGTCTGCCTGTAAACACACAAGGAAGCTTGCTTCAGTATTGTGTCATCACCCCTTCTTCAAAAACGGATCAACAGATCAGCTAGAAAGGGAGAAACCAGGTTGTAAATAGGTTTCATGTGTGAAAAAAAGATACAATTGGGAGGTAATGATTTGCCAATATGTTCCCTCTGTTCTGTTAGATATCAGCCTGATACGAGTTCAAAACCATATACGCTTTTTCTCCGTGTTTGTTAACATTATTTTGTTGAGAATCGGATGAAAGATTTTAACTGTTTTACAGGTAAAAGTGGAAACAGGTTGAGTTTATATATTTTTGTAAAATATGTGAAACATAGCAACATGAGGCAGTATAGGTCCAGTGTGGTCACTATTAGCCATGTACAACTATTTACATATGAACTAATTAAAATCAATTTAAATTAAAAACTCACTTCTGTTTTATAGCACACTTCTATCATCGCAGAAAGCTCATTTGGATGGTACTGATGTAGAGCAGTGGTTAACACGTCAAGTTAGATAACTTCCTGGGTTGCAGCCCAACTTCATTACTTGCTAGCGCTGTGACCTTGGGCAAGTTCATCTCGAGCCTGATTTTTCCATCTGCAAAATGGAGGTGATGACAATATCTATTTCATATAGCTGGCAGGAGAATAAAATAATATATGTAAAGTAGTTAGGTCAATACAAATAAAGGACTAAATAAGTTTTAGCAACGGTTGTTAGGGACTAGTCATGTTTTTAGAGCCATTAAATCAGATGTTATTAATTGGTTATAAAAGGACCAATTGTATATTTTGGGATTAAAATCAACATGACAGTAGGCCCTTATAATGTTTAATTGTAACACATTTACACTTCCATATATTCAGATTTTTTTTTTCCATTTTCAAAGGAGATTTGAGGCTATTACACATTTTTTAAAGCACAAATGCACAGAATTGAAAATGATTAACCTAATTCTAAGCAGATAAGGCAAAAATGAGGGATGACAATGAGATCACATGGAAGACCATGGTTAAAGGATGCTATTTCTTTTTTTTTTTTTTTTTTTTGAGACGGAGTCTTGCTCTATCGCCCAGCCTGGAGTGCAGTGGCCCGATCTCAGCTCACTGCAAGCTCCGCCTCCCAGGTTTAGGCCATTCTCCTGCCTCAGCCTCCCGAGTAGCTGGGACTACAGGCGCCCGCCACCTCGCCCGGCTAGTTTTTTGTATTTTTTAGTAGAGACGGGGTTTCACCATCTTAGCCAGGATGGTCTCGATCTCCTGACCTCGTGATCCGCCCGTCTCGGCCTCCCAAAGTGCTGGGATTACAGGCTTGAGCCACCACGCCCGGCCAAGGATGCTATTTCAATTGCACACTAACAAATCTTAGCTGAGAGGCCTGGTAGTTATGGCCAAAGGGAGACATATATTTAGGCATAATCTTAATTTTATTTTATTGTTTAATTTAGATGCGATCCAAATGGATGTAGGAAGTTTCATGGTTGCAATCATGTATAATGTGAGTTGAACTCATGCTTCATAAGAAACAGGACCTAGGCCAGGTGCGATGTCTCACGCCTGTAATCCCAGCACTTTTGGAGGCCGAGGTGGGTGCATAACCTGGAGGCGGGAGTTCCAGACCAGCCTGACCAACATGGAAAAACCACATCTCTACTAAAAATACAAAATTATCCGGGCGTGTTGACTCATGCCTGTAATCCCAGCTACTTGGGAGGCTGAGGCAGGAGAATAGCTTGAATCCGGGAGGCAGAGGTAAAAGTGAGCCGAGATCCTGCCACTGCACTCCAGCCTGGGCAATAAGACAGAAACTTTGTCTCACAAAAAAAAAAAAAGAAAAAAAAGAAAAAAAAGAAAAGTGAAAGAAACAGGACCTTATAGAATTGGCAGAAAATGATCTATTACATATGGCTATTTTAACAGCCTACTATTGTTTATAGTTTAAAAAGCAGGCCCTGCTAACCATCTAGGGAAAAATTACCAGGAATAAGTTTAGGGAAGCCTGAAATACTTGCTTGGAAGTGAGGCACTGGTATAACTTGGTGGCTACAATCACTGAAAATGGAGTCTGATGGTTTGGACAAAATGTCTCTCCTACATTACAAACTGTCTGACTTGGAGAATTATTTAATCTCTCTCTGCCTCAATTTCTCATCTGTAACATGGAGATAACAATTGTAAATACTCACTTGCATTTGTTGAGTAGAATAACTTAGTGCTTTTAAAGTATAGTGCCTGATTCTTAGGGTATGCAATGCATGCTGTAATCAATATTAGACAAGAGTATTGAAGTGACTGACTGTGACTTTGGAGAATTCTTGTAGTTCTTTTCTTCCTCTATTTTCCTCCTGTGAATTTGATGTCAAAGTACCCTTGTCAATTGTTTGCATTGCAAAGACTGTCCTAGCGTAAAAGAATACGTTACACAATTTTAGTATAAAATAACTTATGTCCAGTTTTATTTTTGAATTTTTCTGAAAGTGCTATACAGTATTTTCATACGTTTTCACACAGTTTCTAGAAGATATGGTTTTGTGGGGTTTTATTTACTTATTTATTTATTTATTTATTTTAAATATGTGACTACTCTCTAAGGCAATTGTCTAAATAGTTTTCCAAATTCTGGAAAAGAAGGAGCAAGAATATATGCTAATGGAAATTACTTGGAGAAACCTGAGTAAATCTAGTAATTGTGTGCCATATATGGTAAGAAAATTAGATAGTGCACTTAAAATGATTCAATAATTAAATATGTATTTATTAAATCATTTGTAATAGCTTTAGTATATGACCTCAGGATTCAAAGACAATCATGTTGTGATTACCCTTGAAGCTTCATTGAAAAGCGAATTATAGAATCAGCTTTCTTTTCTTTTACTGCCTGCATACTTTACCCTGAAATCTCATTGTAAAATAAACCTGCCTGTTACAAATATTGCACACCACTTAGTCACTGCAGCATGACATGGGGTAGGAGTTGCAAAAAGGGAGGGGAGAATGTCATGAAAATTTGACAATAAACAGAAACAGTCAGAAAATTACTTCTGGGAGATGGCAGATGATGAGATATTGAGACAGAAGGCAGACTCTGCACAGCAGCTGGAGAGGAGAAAAGGTGCATTAGTCAAATGAATTATGAAAAAAAAAATGAAATCAAGTTCCAGAGAGGTGCCAACATTTTCTTCATGTGATTTGGTATTTTCACTTTCTGAGATCTATTCATTAGTTGCACTTTTGGTCAGTTTATTATTTGGACAAAAACAATTTGGATTATAGCTTATGGGGAAAAATATACTATTCAAGTGATTAACTTAAGAATGACATGATGGTTCGTAAAAATGGACGTATTTTAACTTGGTTAACTTGAGTAACTTACTTTTAAAAGTCATTTTCACAGATCATATCCAAAATGTTTGTTTTCTCAATTCATGAATTAATCCTCAGGATGCATGTTATTACTTTGTTAAGTTAGATTTTTCTGGGCAATATGGTGAAAATATAAGTAATACAAAAATTTAAAATGAATATTACTGTTTCATTTTCTTCCTGTATTTCTCTTGTTAATTTACAGGGTTTCCTCCTAAAAAAAAATAGCAGCTGTAAAATATCCATTGAAGATCTAATTCAACCTCTTTGTCCTATTTTCTAAAACCAAATGGACAGCATTGTATTGTTCTAACTTCTATACCTACAGATTGCCTCCTGCCATTTTTTTTTTTTTGTCCATTCTCCTCTTTATTTTCTACAGTTTAGTAAGTTTGTATTAAAAGAAATCTCTTCAAAAAGTAATTTAAGGAGAAAGTTCCCCTTAAGCTAACATAGTTCTTATTTCTTCTATTTTAAACTTCAGTTCTTTTTTTCCACTGTGTTCTCAAATTTGCAGAGTTATGTAATTTTAGATAAGTCCTCTTGCTGTTACCTACAACAGCCATACTGTATATCCCATCACATAAAATACAAAGTCACTTTGTGCCTGTGAAACACTTCAGCCAGGGTGCTTTCATAATCATGATAAAGAGAAATTCGGAAAATTATTGATACATAAGTGAAGGGCATTGAGAATGAATCCCATTTTCTATAAGACTACTTCTGTGTAATTAAAATGTAAAATAATATTAACATGGAAATATTGTGTAATGTTTTATTTGTTGTATATGTAAAATGGCAGATCAGCTTTACTCATGTGATAAATTGCCAAACATATGAGGTTAGCCTTTCTTTTAGGTTGTTTCCATTTGCTTCCACTTTTTGGCATCAGAAAATCTCACTCATATTAGTGGAAATAGGGAAACAGCTGTTTAGAATGTCAGCAGAGAGTTTTATTTTTACTGAAAGCAAGTGCAGTAACATTTATATTAAGATGGAAGGTGTGCATACATTCACATACACACAGAGACACATTATGTATTTTTGTTAAAGAAAACTCAAAATCTACACAGGACCTGCCAAGAGCCATAACAGAGACCAGCAACACTGTGGTAGCAAGTTCTGATGACCTCTAATGGGGCAAAATTCCAGTGGCTAAACTGAATATATTCTGTGACTTAGATACATGTCATTGATTTTCAACTTTTTTTGTTATCAGAATGTATTTTTTATATCTCTCTCTATATATATATTCATCATCTCTCTGCTTGATCTACACAGCAAGAATGTATAGGATATTTTCAAGAAATTTATTTTGGGCTGACTTTTCCCAATAACTAACCATAAGATACTCTCTATAATAAAACAAACCCCACCTTTAGTTTGGCCCAAAGCATACTGTTGAGGGTGATAAAGATGGATCTCAATAGTTGATATTCATTGACTGCTGAGGTAAAGATGAATTTTCTAGTAAAACTCCAGAAAGCAATTCTTAGAAGGTAAAACTTTTTATTGACATAGGGCCAAAGGTGAATATTTTGGGGAGCTTAGATAAAACTGGCTTTGCCATTTTTGAATTATATGCTAGAAAGGAAGAGGGAGGAAATGTGTTCCCTACTGAATCATAAGATTTCAACAGGTTCTTATGCCTGCAAAATTCAAAAATGCCTTGTGGTATAAACCTCAAACTTGGAATATTGTCCTTCTTATTGTATTGAGAAAAATGTATTGAGAGCAAAAGCAATCCACATTCACATTTATAAAGCTGGGAGGGCTTTGCAATTCATGCCTGGGTGAGCACCATACAAGCATTTTTTTCCTGGCTTCTCAAAGCAACCTCTCTATCATGGAACTTTATTAAGAGCTGGAAACTTAATAAAAATCAAAGGTTTAAATGTAAGTAACATATTTTAAATAAAGCCTCATTTATCTAGGCCTGAGGCAGTTATTAATTTACTTGCTTGTTTTTTGCTTTCTGTAAATCTTTGCCTTTCCCTCCTTAGTTTTAGAGAAAATGGGTAAATTAAGGCAGTATTTTACTTAAGGATAGTAACAAGTCTAAAAAACCTGGAAAAGGTAAGATTATATGAGATATATCAATAAGAATCAACTTTGACTTGGTTTGAATGTCTCTACTGAGTTGATGCCATGTGTTAGAAGTCAAAATTACATTTGTAGAAGTGCTCTACCTCAGAGCTCCTGCTTATATATTAAAAATACATTTGCAGTTCACCTAACACTAAAGCAATATTCTTAAGCATTTTGGAAGATAATTTGACCATCTAATAACTTGTCTAATTTTCAACTCTTGTCACATGCTTTAAATAGGTGTAATAGTTTCAAAAACAAGGCAGGTAGGAGCATGTTTAACCAGACCTCCACCTACAGGAAATAATAAGAATAAGAAGAAAAAAGGTGGCAAAAATAGTGTGATGATTTTAAACCTCATTTTTTTCTCAGTCATATTTTAAAAATTAAAAAGATGAGCATGATAATTGCAGCCTTTGGAGCAATTTTGTAAACAACATGTTATAGCTACTGGATAGAAAATAAATGCCAGTCTCCTTTCCCCTGATAAATCTGTTTAAATATTTCCTCCCCCCACCATATCAAAATAGCAGACTTCTTTCTTGGACCTGAATGAAAAATCAAGCCCATCATTTTTCTGTGGGTTTTTATAATGTGTATAATATCCCTCAATTAACCATTGTGATCAAAATAAGTCAAGGTAAATAGCAGACAGTAGGTTCTATTGACAATGGCAATCACAAGGTTACAGTTTTGTAGCAGGCATGGATTGTATAGATAGATCATTCATAAAATACATCAAATTGGAAGATAACGGATACATTAAGCTTTATAAGAAGATATTAAAGTACTGTGCTGCTGTAAGAAAGTACATCAAATTGCTTTTTTTATTCAGTATGTCAGTTGAAATACGGTCACTATTCTTGGAACTTGTTCTCTTTGTAAAATTCAACATGGATCTTTTATTCCTGATATTTGGCTCCTTTCCAGGTATGTGTCTAGTGAAGTATCTTGAATTACAAGCTAATAATGGATACTTTTAATGGATTTCTAGGTTTTAGAACCATTTCTTTCCTTCCTTCTCTTCTTCTATTCTTCCTTTCTCTCTTCTTTGCAAATAAGACAGGTTCTAATGTTTGCATACATTTAAAACGAGGAATTTTACAACATACTGAGGTGGAAACCATAGAATGAAAATCACAGAAAAGGCTGGGGTATATATGAATTGTCTGAATTGCTTTTAATAAATAATAAAGTACAATTTCATTAACTCTCAACTTTATAGTAATTACCTATCAAATCACTGCCATAGTTCAAAACTGTAAACACACTTTATCTATTTAAAATTAATGTTTGAGACTATACTAAAGAAAGGAAATTGACAAATTACATACGAAAAAACTGGAATATATTTTCTTTTTTTAATACAGCATTCCTATACCATAATTATTTTTTAAAGTCTGCTTTTCCAATAATACTGTCACTTAAATCAACAAAAACAAATGATTATTTTTAGTGTGCATTCTTGCCTTTTAGTTAAATATTTTAATTATATAAGCATTTGCTAAAAAAAATTACATACCTTATATTTTATTCAGGCATCAAATGAATTAGGAAAATTTTAGTCAGCACCAAATCTTGTTATTAGAAACAGTACAGTTTGAAAACCTCAACAGTTTCTTTTGAAAGTTTTGACAATAAGTGGATTTAAAGCTGGCAAACATAGTCTCTTTCAAGAAAAAAGCTACACCCATCTCTCAGGTTTGCTTTCTTTTCGGCCATGTAGAAAATACAAAAGAAATAAAAATCAGCCAGTACACCAAAACAAACCAACAAACAACAAAACAAAAAGATAAACCCCCTTTCAAGGTTATATAAATAATATTCTTTTTATTTTTCTAATTTATTTGTCATGTTAGTTTATTATTGCCGAATTCATCCTCTGGCAACGAAATACGGACGATGTCTCAATTTTCATTACAAACTGCCTCCTTCTAGAAAAGCAAAACAGCAGCGCTCACAGAATACATGTCTAAACTTAAGGTTTGATGATTTTAGAGAGTCTTGTTATTTACTAGGCATCGGGTACAATGTACTCAATACAGTTTTGTACCATTGAGGCATAAAAATCTGTGTTTTGATAAATATATTTTATACATAACTTCAGATAAGATCTCTCTATAGAAGAAAAAAATTAACACTTGCATTAATCTTGCCAGAAAAGTTATTTCTACTAAAATAGTAAAAATAAGAAATTATCTTACTAGAAAACAGAGATTTCTTTCCAACTTTTTTATTCAATTTAAAGCAGATGTCCAGACTCACATCTGTAATCCCAGCACTTTAGGAAGCCTAGGTGGGAGAATTGCTTGAGGCCAGGAGGTCAAGACCAGCCTGGATAACAAAGCGAGAGATGGTCTCTACAAAAAATAAAATGAAATAAATTAGCCAGGCATAGTGGCATGTGGCTGTAGTCTCAGATACTCTAGAGGCTGAGGCAGGAGGATCCTTTGAGTTCAGGAGTTTGAGGCTGTAATAAGTTATGATATGATCGCACCACTGTGCCCCAGCTTGGGCAACAAAGCGAGAGATGATCTCTACAAAAAATAAAATGATATAAATTAGCCAGGCATAGTGGCACGTGGCTGTAGTCCCAGATACTCTAGAGACTGAGGCAGGAGGATTCTTTGAGTACAGGAGTTTGAGGCTGCAGTGAGCTATAATATGATCGCACCACTGTGCTCCAGCCTGGGCAACAGAGGGACACCCTGTTCTCTAAAGAAAAAGAGTGGAAACATTAAATTAAAGGAAATAACAACTATGGATGCACACATGGAAGTATTTCTGTGTATTTAATGAAGACTATGTGTATATATATCTAAGACTATATATATGTATACACACACACATACATATACACATATACATATACACATACATACATATTATATGTATACACATATATAATATATAAAATGTGCATATATAATATATAATATGTGTGTATTGTGTATGTGTGTGTATATATATATTTAGACATACTCCTTTCCCAGAGAAAGAGTATGTTTATATATATATATTTTATATATGTTATATATACACACACACATTTTATATATATACACACACACACATTATATATCTGCACATACTGTTTCTCTGGGAGAGGAGACTATAATGACTGTGCTTAAAGAGCTATTTTGACTTATTTTTCACATAAATTTTATGTGTTTATTGTATATTTTACAATTGTCTGTAATATAAGACAAGGGAGGGACCCATCTTGGAGATAAGGATGGAATAATTCTAGCATTCTGTAATTTACATATAGAATAACTGAGGTTTAAAAAATGTTCCTGTCACATAGAATTCCATTCTGTTACATTGGCATTCATGTTATTTATAGCCTCCTGTAAGTGGAACATTTTTTTTTTCTTCCTGGGGATTTCCAGCTTAGGCTATGATTTGCAGCTAATTATCTCAGGGATTTTAGCTACTATTTGTAAAGAAATCATACAGCAATGAAAACTTTATGAAAACTTTTGAATAAAATAGACAAATAATTATGATTGGGGGATAGTAAATTTATTTTCAGTACTAAAGTACTAATGTAGGGTAAACTCATTTCGAATCCTGATTTACACAGAAGTTTGAATTGCTATAGAAAAAAAAAGGAAGTGGCCTATTTAAATTATACAGCAAAAATCTACCCAGAGGGGTTGGGGAAACAGAAAAGAAATAACATAATTATAAAAATGCTTGGAATGCTGCCATTAAAGAATGAACTATATACATTTAACGTGATAATCATAAAAAATGAGACATTTAATGATAAAATATACTTGACTAATTGAAAAAGTCACCTGAAAAGGCTTATACCCGTGTATTTTGAAATTGTTTCTATAGCTACTCTATTATAAGCAGTTTGTATGACACCGATTGAGATTTTAGGTAGGAAAGAAAGACAGGAATGTGCAAGATGACAAAAGAAGAGAAGTGGAGAGGAGGGTGGGACAGGACTGGACCGAACTGAGCGGAAGGCAAGGGAAGGGAAAGCACAACTACACATAAGCCAGTTAGAAAATAGCACCTTTATTTTGCAATTCCACATCAATTTTTATCTTAACAATAACTGTTATACTTAAAATATTAAATGAGAATACATTTTTTTCTGTCACTTACCCACGATGTAGAGAAAGTTATAAGACTTGAGTTGTATAATGTATTCCATAAAATTAGTAATGTACTTTTCTTAAATAATATCACAGGAAAACGATCTTTTAGAATTGGAGTATCATTTAGTTTTTTGATAAATGTCCCTCTCCAGCCACTCTTTCACTTTCTCTCACCTGATTTTAAGTTCCTGCGCAGGATTTACCCCTAAATGGCAAATACCTGTGTATTTATTTGTTTGTTTCTTATATGTGTCTCAGTTCTAGAATATAAGCTAATGTGAGAGGAGAGAAATTCTCTTACATGCACATCAAAGGCAATCAATATTTATTAGATGAATGGATAAATAAATATATTTTAATATGATGAAGTTCCTTTTCAATGAAACTGTGTTTTTCCATTTCATCAATGATAATATCTTGTCACCATAAGTTAACCTGAATATACATCAGTGGCTGACCCTCCAGACTTGACAATGAGAAAGTTCCTTTAAGTTTCATTCTTGTTCTTTCTCGTAATGGAAACAACTCTGCTTCATGCCCTTGTCTTTTTCTGTCAGAAAATCAGAATGCATAAACTCAGCAAACTACTAGTTGCTTTATTGTGCAAATAAATCCAATCCACATTGCACTTTATGATGAAATGCCAAGTCCATGACAGTTGTATAATACATCCTTACAGAGGTGTACTGTGAATACCCACGTGATGATTCCCAGTGTGTTTTACAGGTTTTGTTGACATAGTAAGTAAGATATGTCTGTCAAATGGAAACATATAACACAATCCATGGAACACTTTGTCCCTATCAATCAAGAATTGCCATGAACATACATATATAGAAATCATATTTTACAAGCATGACATGTTAAATTCTTGCACCTCCATTAAGGTCCAGTACAAATTCCGACTCTTTTATTGATTCTTCTAAAATCTCACAGTACCCAGAATCTGTCTCCGAACTCCCTCGTAAGCCTTTACTCATGTCTGCATTATGTCATTTAACACATTCTTTTCTAGAAGAGGAAAACTATTAGTACATTGGTCTTTAATATATAACTCTATATCATAAAGTCTTTTTTCTTTTCTCTTTCCAAACTACCCAGCATAATGCCTTATTCATAAGAGAATCTTTAGAAATATTAATTATAGATCACTTCTGTAAGTACTGACTTTAGTTAACACATAAAATGTCAATATCTAATTTAAATTTATTTTGAAATTAAATGTAGTAGTTATGTTCATATGTAAACTCTTCCAGTTTCACAAATTAATTTTATGGTATGGTTACCAAGATACATAGCTTCTGATGACAGAAAAGATGGGCCTGGAATGGTGGATGAGTTTAACATAATTCATTTTATTTTATGCAACTAAATTACTCCAGGCCAACATTCCACCTGCCAAATTCAACCAACTATTACAAAAATGTAGTGAAGTGGTTTCTCAATGTCCAAGGACATTAAAGTAACAGCTATTAATGACCAGTGTTTAGGTTCTTTGTACTTTTTCAAGTAAATGTGTAAAACATGTTTAAATTTCCAAATGATCCCATGAAAATATACATTTGTATATCTTTAATGGATAATGCAATATCTATACATTCACAATTATTAGATTACATGGACCATATGGATCTTTATAACCACTTTCTGGGAGGAGTGTTTTGAGTAAGAAACAGGTTTTGAACATTCTTTTAGGTGTTTTCGAATAAGTTCTTCAGATAATTTGACTCCTGATAATTTTAGAAGCATATGATTTACTACACCAGCTTGCTAAGCAAGTAACTGAAAAATACAGAATTTTTTTTTTTTTTTTTTGGCAGAATACCACTATTGCTTTTATTAGACAAGAGGGGGAAAGGCCATCATCTAAACCAATGATTCAGCCACAGATTGTGCATTGAGCAACTCCAGGGGACACCACTTACAAAGGCTACAATGGGATTGGTGCTCTTGGATCCATGGAATTCAGTGGTATCAGTAGGAATTAGGAGGTTATCACAAGCAATGTTATAGTAAGATGGGCAGTATTTGTTAAGGAAATAATAATTCTTGGTCTGTTTGTATAAAATTAAATGAACAAAATAACCCTGGAATCCATTTGTAGGATAATTTCATTGAAAAGACCCTTACATGAACTGTCTCAATACAGTGTCTCAAAGCAAATAATTGAGTATAAGGGCTATTGTGTGTGGGGTATGGGTACGTGTGTGTGTGTGCTGAGTGTGTGTGTGTGTGCTGGGTGTATGTGCATATGTGTGTGTGCTGTGTGTGTGTGCCTGTGTGTGTGTGCTGGGTGTGTGTGAGTGTGCTGGGTGTGTCTGTGTGTGTGTGTGTGTGTGTATGTGAGACAGAGTTGTGTATTCTTCTTCTTTACAGCATTGAGCTCTTATGGACTATGTGTGACAGGAAGATTTATGTAATTTATGTGAAAAGCCATTTAAGAGAAGCGTTAGCAATGTTGCCAGTGGTGTCAGAGAAGCACAACCAGTTAGCCAACCGTAAAAGCTGCCCAAGAAGCAGTTATTATGCACCTTTTTTTTTTTTTTTGAGACAGAGTCTCGCTCTGTCGCCCAGGCTGGAGTGCAGTGGCCGGATCTCAGCTCACTGCAACCTCCGCCTCCCAGGTTCACGCCATTCTCCTGCCTCAGCCTCCCGAGTAGCTTGGGACTACAGGCGCCCGCCACCTCGCCCGGCTAGTTTTTTGTATTTATTAGTAGAGACGGGGTTTCACCCTGTTAGCCAGGATGGTCTCGATCTCCTGACCTCGTGATCCACCCGTCTTGGCCTCCCAAAGTGCTGGGATTACAGGCTTGAGCCACCGCACCCGGCCTATTATGCACCTTTATTTACCTTCTAGGCATAGTCTGAATCTTACTATCTTCCAAATGTCTGCTTTTAATTCTATCTTTTGGATTGGAGTTAACATAAGACATAATTTATGGGACTAATCCAAAGTTGAATTAAGTAATAGTTATTCTTATTTTAAAAAAATAATTTAGATCCATTTGATGCACTGCATTGTGATAAGGGCTACACTGTAAGCTCAATAAGAGCAAGGACTTTGTTAGCTGTTTTCATTCATATATACACTGGTCCCATACAGATGGGAGGATCTAAACAGTTCCCTGCACATAATGCCTAACGGGCTTTCAGAATCACTTATTGACCGAATGAAGACACCCAGAGTAGAAGAAATTAAGTAGAACAATCTTTCATTTAATAAAATTTCTGATATGAGGATTCATTTGACACACACATGTATATATATGCATATGCACATGTACCTACATACACACTATCACTACCACCCAAAAGCAACAATAATGATTGTATAATGAAAACAGTGTCATCTATTTGATTGGCTGTTGTAGTGAAAACAATACAAAGAGGAAAAAAATAAAATTAAATTGATACTTAGCTCAAGGCTAGGATAAAGAACTCTTTTTAGACTTGAGGGTATGTTGATTTTATCTTTGAATATAGATACAATGATGATCAATAGATAAGAGGCTTGTAATTATGGCAGCATGCAAATGGCATTACTAATACAGGATTTTTTTTTCTGAAAACGAACATAATGATGTGTGTACCCAATAATGTTAAAACAATAAAACTTTCCACTTACCTGAGTAACTCAAAGACAATTTCAATCTTGTTTTAATTATAAATTAGACAGTTTTAATAATCCCCAGATTTGTAACATCAAAGTGTGAAACTTTATTTTTCAAACCTTTGGCATTTTTCAATCTTATGAATATTTGGAAATCTTAATTAACTTAGTGAAAAGGCTGAAAAAGAAGATTATCATCATGTGGTGATTGACAGGATAATGAAAATTTTCTTCTGCAAAATTCTGATATATTTAGTCTGACTTGAGTTTCTCCCTATATCGTTACTTATCTCATTTTTATTTTTAGTTCGGCTGAATCACTAAAAGGAAATATTCACCGGTGTAACTTGGAGAGAAATATTCTGATCACAAAACCACGATCTTTGAACCTAGTCAAATTTTAAGTAGAAGTGAACTACATCTATCTAAGACAACATTCTTGATTCCTTTAAACCTTTGCCTCTCTTACTAGCAGTATCCTTAAACTTTAACTTACCTGGCATGTACCTATATAACAACATCTTTCAATTCAGGACCTGTATATGATATCTAGCTTTCTCTTTCCTTGGTTTGATCATTTTTCAATCCAAAAATAAAAGCAAAGCCTTGAAGCTATTCCCATTTTATTCTGCATTCCTGTAAGATTTGAGATAAAGTTTTTCTAAGTCATGTATATTTTGGTGGAATAAGAAAATTGAGCCCAAATCTGCAACCACCTGTTACTCTAAATCCACTGATAATTTGCAGCATCTCATTTGTAATACCTGACAGAAATTGAGGCAGCTGTTTGCTTATGTATTTGTTTTTACAAGTTGCTTCTCCAACCATGATTTTCTATTTCCTAGCAAGTTCATAAAGAGACCAGAATATACTTTTGAAAATAAAATCCTTATATATTAAAAAGTCAGAAAATGGCCAATGAAATAAGGAAATGAAGTAGCTCTAGTCTTGATTTTTCACCACATAACTAATAAAAGTGAAAATATAAGTATGGTATACAGTGTCATTAAAGCTTAAGATAAATAGGCACTTTGATTTATACTTGGTGATAGTGTATATATCTGCACAACTTTTAATGGAGTAGATCAGCAATACGTATCACAGGTAAACTGTATACCACTATTGACTCAACATTCCATTTCGAGGAATTGATGCTAAGAGGGGAATTAGTACTCGAAGTGTATGTACATAAATGTCCATTACACCACTGTAGGCAGCTGCAAAGAAAACAAAAAAGATAAATGTCTATATATATATGGGCATTGTTAAATTATGATATATTTATAATATTAAATATATAGTCTTAAAATGATTTGCTAGAGTTATATTTATTAACATAAAGGGTTTTCAAAAATTAAAAAGCATGATCGCATTTCATTTATTTAGTAAAAATGTTAATTAAATTTTACCTTGCATGAGGCCACATGTCTGGGCCAGGGGATAAAATGATAATCCCACAGAAATAAGATTCCTGGCCAGGTGTGGTGGCTCATGCTTATGAACTCAGCACTTTAGAAGGCCGAGGTGGGTTGATCATCTGAGGTCAAGAGTTTGAGATCAACATGGTAAAACCTCGTCTCTACTAAAAACACAAAAAATTATCCAGATGTGGTGGCAGACGCCTGTAATCCCAGTTACTCGAGAGGCTGAGGCAGGCTTTAACCCAGGAGGCAGAGAATGCAGTGAGCCCAAATTGCGCCATTGCACTCCAACCTGGGCGACAGAGCAAGATTCCATCAAAAGAAAAAAAAAAAAAGAAATAGGATTTCTGCCTTTGTAGAGCCCACAGTTAACTAGAGCAGAGGAACCATTCATTAAAGACACATATACGCACATGCTCAGATATGCACATACATACACACACACACACACACAGGTACGCATGTAATAACATAAGAGGAGAATTCTGTTAGCTGCCTGGAAGAATAGTACCTGGTATGCTAGGAGTGGGGAGCTGGGGATATTGTTTTGATGAGAGAAGCAAAGAAGGTGGAGGTCTTTACAAGCAGAAGTAAAACGTTTCATTTTGAAAACAATTTTGCAAACAAAATGAAGTAGCTTGTTATTAAAATAGAAATAACCCTGGCCTGATATTAACGAAAAAACAGAAAAGTAAATGTATCCACGTGTAAAAGGTAAAACGGACTCTTAGTCCCATTGATCGTGGGCACCCCATAGAAACAAACAAAAACTAACCTAATTTCTAATCTCTATTTCCATTTCAACGTTGTAAAAGCTGAGGATCAACATAAACAGTGGCATTCCTCAGAAAATCTCAACACAGGTCATAATGAATGGAATCTCTTAGTGAGAATTCTATCATGCAGTGGCTATAAATTCTTTAGAAGTAAAAAGCATTTTCCCTTTATTATTTGGATTTTATTTCAAGGTATGTGAGATTCGCTCCTCTCTCTTTTTCGCGCATGCGCGTGCACGTGCACTCTTGCTGTGTGTGTGTGTGTGTGTGTCTGATGTGAGTACTTAAGAGACACTGGATATTAAAACAGCTTCTAAAGTGTAGGCAAATCAAGTTCTAATTCACAACTGAACTGTAAACTTCGGAGTCACTGCGGTTGTGAAGCCCTCTTAAGCTCTTCTCTGATATCCAGTGCTGGCTTCCAGAACAAAGAAAACAATTAAAAGGCAAGAAAAAAAATACTTCAGCACATGTGTGCAGAAGGATGTGGATTCAGAAACTAAACTCTTTGTCTTCTATAAAGTGGCACAAGCTATAACACCCCAGCAATCTTAGTTTAGTAAATTAACAGTAGGATTCTCTCCGCTTTCATTCAAATGCAATTCAGGCCTAATTACTACTGTTCACAGCACACTAGCCATTTGTTTGAGTAATGCAGGGCTGTATATATTCCCACTGTGAAATCCATGTTTGATTAGGATTCACATTGATTTCTACCCACTGATGGTGTGCAAAGATTCTCATCCAAATTGATTTTTTTTTTCTCCTCCTTCCTTTTCTTTATTTTGCCTTCTGAATGGTAGAACTCTAGAAGATATTTGTGTGCATTGGAAGAAAATATTTTCTATGTTTACATTCGAAAATAAGAATAACACATTATGAAAATAATCTGAGAAATATGTGGGCCAATGAATGTTTCATACATGTTTAATCAGTTTATAAGATAAAACTGTGCATGGGAAAAGAAAACATAAGTCTTGATTAAATTTGACAGTTTTGCTGATTAAGTCATGGGCTAAGGGTCTCCAATGGCACTAGGCCCAGAGAATTAGATGCCATTACCTCTAATTCATTAAGACACTTTCCATTGTTATCCCAAGTGGTCTCACATAGCCCCTAGGGAAATGTATGTTTTAACTACCAGAAACTGGATTCATCACCACACAAACAAAAATCCTTCATTTCCCCATTTCTCTTTCAGACATTCTATGGAGGAATTCTCTGTAACCAACACGGGCCAGAAAGAAACTAATCAAATGAAAGGACTATATTTCTTTGAAAAAGGCAGGTCTGACCTTTGGTATGGTCAGAAATATGCTAACTGTTGTAATCAAGAGCCCCAGAATTTTAGTGCTTTAACCCAACATACATTGCCTGTTTGCTTATATAATTCAGTGTGGGTGTCCTGGGGGTGGCATTCTGTGGGACTCAAAGACCCAGATTCCTTACATCTTGTAATTCCAGCCTCTCCTAAGACCTTGGAGTGTTTTCTGTTCCTCAAGGAGATAAGGAATAGCAAGTGCAGCACCAATCTTTTTTTGATGAATCAGTCCTGGGAGTGGCACACTTCTCCAGGTTCAGAGACATGAGTATCTCTAATTTTAAGGACGGTAGGCAAATATGGTTTAATCTAGAGACCTGGAAGGGGGAAAAGATGGTTGGATGAGCATCTAGTGAGTTGCCATGTACAGAAGAAAATTCACTGAGGAAGTTATTTTCTTTTGGAAATAAAGAGATACAAAATAAAAACAAAACAGCAGCGTTCATCTTTGTGAAGTTTATCTTTAGTTTTGAAATGATAAGGTGAATGTACCTTTGGTGAGGTCGGGAAACTTAACACAGCTTATTTTGCTTAATTGATGTCCTAGGGAGAATTATTTTCATTGAAATATGTGAACTAAAGAACACTTCCTGTGAGTTACCTTTTAAGGAAGTCAGTGTTTAAACTGCAAAGGCTTCTTAATAGTTAATAGTAATGAGTGTTGATTTTTTGTAGCAGTAGACTCTGCAACAGATTGTATGAGAGCGCCCTTTGGGGATTAATAATACTTTTTTAAAATCTCGTGTGTTTAACATGGAAAACAACTCCTAGGTTTATTGATAAAGGTATTCTTAGCACCATGGAGATCTTGTGATTTTGCACAGTTGATGATGATTATTTCTAATGGTAGAGTAAGTAATGACTTTAAAAATTCACACTATAAGCTTGAAAATTCCTAGTGCTTACTTTTATTGTACATAATTTTGCTTACTGTATCATTAAATCCATTCAGGTAATGAGGCAAAACATTTTCTGAAGCTTGGTGGGAAAGTGAAAGAAATACATTAAGAATAATGCATGACTGAATATTTTGTATGTTTCTTATATGTTTATTTAATTGAAACTTACTCTTGGATCAGAGATAGAGCACATAAATGTTGAAAAGAGATTTTAACCCAGATATTTCCAATGTAAATCAGATTTATCATCAGGACAGGTGAGGAGAATGTTTGAACCTTCCTCCATTCCTACATTCAGTTTTTCCATAGAAAAAACGTATGAATACCGACTTTGTCTGTATTTTGATAATTGTTGATTGAAAACTATTATGAGTAGGCTATCAGGTTAGAGAAATACAGACTTGAGTCAAACTTGGCCCTTGTTTTTCAAAAAGCTTACACATAGGGGTAGAAATCACGACTAAGTGCTATAAACTGCTGCGTAAGGTAGAATACGGTGAGTGTGATAAGGGAAATGAAAATAAAATAGACCAACAATTAAGATGAAGGAAAAGCATGGGAAAGATAAAGGAGAAACAGGAAATGGAAGTAACATAATCAGGTAAATTATGCCAACTATCTTTGCTCAGAACAAGTGGCTTGCGTTCATAGGTAAAGGAAATGAGAGAGAAACTGGCAAATGTTTGCAATGAACATTGAAACAAAACTTACGACATGTTAATACTGGCACTTTTGCATTTAAGGAGACAGTGGGTTAGGCAGTGAGGTCAAGGTTTAAAAGCAGAGCATTTAATTGGCAAAGCTGATGTGGGATGAAAAAGTACACTCTTTGACTATCCCATTGAGACATGATTATTGGCAATACCAGAATCGCAGTTTGCATGGGAGCTGGGTGTGGTTTAAAGTGGTCTGGAGGTTGTAAAAATAGACTGTGGCACTCAGATGAGGCTCCTGCATGTATTTTATATTTCACTATCCCTATTCTTGTCTTGGCATCTAAACCTTCCTCTTCTAAAAGAATCGCTGGGAAGAACAACAATTTTATAGTCAGACAGACCTGAATCAAATTCCTGCTCTATCTCTAATTTAGCAGTATAATTTCAACATTTCTTTTTTTAAACCTAAAATTACCTAAAATAAAACTGAGGAGAATTCCTCATTTGCAGGACTATTGTTAGGAGTAAGCAAAATAATATTTGCGCGCAGGTAAGAACCTAAAACAACATAAGCACAATAGTGATCTGGTGTGTCTATTCATTTCATTGCTCGTCTACTTTCATGTAAGGGTCAATTTTTCCCTCCTTTTTTCTATTCCTCCTTCCTTCCTTTTAAAAATTTTATTTTAGAATTACAGAAGAATGACTGTACATAAAAGCGATGCTACAGGATTTCTCCACCTTACATTACATTATAGCAAAGAAAGACTGAATACAAAACAAAGCTCCTAGAAATCATACTCAGGATTTAGGAGGAGTTGAATACAGAAGGAATGTTCAGAGACATGTAAAAGAGAGAGTGTTCTAAACCCAGCAAGGACAAAGTAGTAGAACTCAAGGTCAGGGAATGTAATAAGCCACAGCATAAAAGAAGCACTGTCAGAGGCTTTGGAGACCTTGATGTCCATTTGGGTGGAATCAGGGATTGATGCTTGTCAGTAAGAAGAGCATTAAAACTTTGAAATGCTAGTTTCTGTGATGTGGATGGGCAGTCATGGGTTTGAAGAAACTTCTGTGTTTGAGGAAAGATATACTGCAGAAAAGTGGAGTGGGAGACAGAACTGTGGAGAATAATATTTGAAAAATATGCACTTTTTTCAGAGCACTCAACTAATCACTGAATGAAACATAATTTCCTTTAATACTTGAAAAAACCTCCAGGGTAGATACAATTCGTATTTTACTTTCCTTTTCTCAGTTCAGTTTTTATTCCTGTTAAAAACTGAGATACTAATATCTGTTTAATAGGAGAATTGAAAAAATTACAGGTTACTATGCAATGTACCTGGTTCAGTGCCAGAAATACATTAGGCTGTCCTTAATAATGGTAGCTGTTATAATTATTCTTCTCATTTCTATTTATGATATACAGAACTTGAAGCTCAAGAAAATTTTATAATTCTAGATTATGACATAAATAAATATTAGAATCAGTACCATAATTTAAACCTGTTTGTGTATAATACTGAAGATGGATATATTCTTTCCAATTTATCACATTTATTTTTCACTTCCCAGACTTTCTCAAAGCATTTTTTCTTTGAAACTACACACTATAGCAATATTATTCAGAGAAACAATGTGTGATTTTACTTATAATTACTAAAGAAATTCTCATAGGAACCTGGGTTTTCTGTGATTTTTTTAAATTTGTTTTTTATTTTATTTAATTATTTATTTATTTTGAGACAGAGTCTCACTCTGTTGCCTAGGCTGGAGTACAGTGGTGTGATCGCTGCTCACTGCAACCTCGGTCTCCTGGGTTCTAAGCAATTCTCCTGTCTCAGCCTCTGGAGTATCTGGGATTACAGGAGCACACCATCATGTCCGGATAATTTTTGCATTTTTAGTAGAAACAGGGTTTCACCGCGTTGGTTAGGGTGGTCTCGAACTCCTGACCTCAGTTGACCCACCTGCCTTGGCCTCCCAAAGTGCTGGGATTACAGGCGTGAGCCACTGCGCCCGCTCTGTGTGACTTTTTAAATGTTTAAAAGTTATACAATAAATAACCTTATGGAGAAATTGTGATCCTGTTTATGGTGCTGGTAATATTCGTTAATTTTTAACTGATGTAATGAAATGCACAATTCTGTATCATTTTCTCTCAAGAGTTATCCAAGAAAAGGAAAGGTTAACATACATTTTTCAGTATTTTCAGAGAAATTGTCTCACATATAGGATATGTTGAATTTAACATCTTGCATAGCATCTGCCCTTAATTTTCAGCTATGAAAAGCTAAATGAAATGGCTATTAGTATACAAACAGCATTAGGAGAGTCACTTGTTTCTTAATGTAGTTCTTCTAATAATTGGAAGAAATCCCAACTCTGGCAGAGTGGAAGTATTTGGAGGATTCTTTCCTTTTCTTTTCTTGTTGTTCAGCTGAAATGTTTTGATCCCACTTAACAAGGATTCAGTCTTGCGTTGTTCTTTAAGTACCAAGGAGATATATGAGATTGTTTTGAAGTAGATGATTTATTTTCTAATTATCATAGGTAGTTAACAAATGCATGAAGAAAGAAATGCTTCCACTTGCCTATTATTTACTAGAAAATTAATCTAAAGCCTATCTTTTCACACTATAATATTCATCCTCAATCATGCATTTTAAGTGTTTCTTGTTCTTTCCCAAATACATCAAGAACCAGTTTCTCCATTATTTCAGAGATTCCAAGCCCAGTGATTTTTAATTAAGATTGCATTTTGCAAGTCCAGTCTTTACACATGTAAAACTTACAGAATATACTTTATGGCACCCACTGAAAGTATGAATATAACAAAAATCCTTTCTCTACTAAAATCTTTGTGGAAAATACTGGAAGTTTTCAGGACATATATACTAAAAAAGTAACAATGCTTAACATACAAGACTCAAACGTTTTTCAACAACCACTTGTGGGTATACATGTTTTTTGAATTTCACATAGCTATAATTACTATGTGTCAAACAATTTACCACGCACTGTTATATGCCATGTCTTACACAGCCATTATGGAGAAATTCCAAGTAACATTGAAGTCACATTGATTTTGGTACAACCAAAATGTTTGCCAGCATTAGACTCTTATCAATAACTCATTAACCTTCTTACATTTTCTCCCTTTATGCCCACTAATCTATGAAATTTTTCCTGAGTTCCTTCCAATTCTAGACATTTTGTTTGAATTATCTTTCTAAGTACAGTGTCATTTGCCTCTCTTTTTTGTGCCACAAGTTGTACCTTTGATGTATTTAAATTTAAACTTTGCATTTTGATGTGGAAGTAGCAAGGATTCCCGAGGCTATGATCTGATCGACAACAGCCAGGCTAGCAGCAAGAGAAGTTGAGATAACAACAGTGGGCATACCGAAATGAGCATACTGTTACAACACGTGTTCCTAGTTTTATGAACATATTATGGAGCTGACAGATGCTATGATAAATTTGTATAAAGATATTGTCTGCAGCATAATTTTTATGTATTCCCTTTAGAGCTGAAAGTGTATGTGTCTGTGAGCAAATATGTATTAGCATACATGCTTTCATGCCTGCCTCATTTTCTTTCCTTGGGACAAAACATTCTGTCACCTTGGCTTCCCATAGAATTAAAAGTTCCTACAAATTACTGATAATTGTTTCACCTCTTATTTTTGCCGTAAAAAGTATGTTGCCCTATTTGGCTTTCCTTTAGGGGGAAGAAAAACACAAGCATGCACACACACACATAGACACACATACTCACCATGGACTCATGTTCTAAGAACATGGCCTAATGGTGCATGACTACCACATTAAAAGAAATGTGTTCAGTGGTGTCACAAAGCTGATTGCCTCAGTTGATCTATAATTTGGTTCATTAATAAAAGTCAGCTTATTGGTAGTATTCTTGCAAAGGCTTCAAATTATTGCATTTTAAGTAAAAATGGGAGTAAGATGCTAACATCTATTTCTAAACTTTTAAAAATACTAATATAATGCAATTATAACACTAGAATCCTCTGCTCAAGTCCCACAAACTTTTGTTCATGATTTGCCATAAGGAAACCCAGCCCCAGCTTTGCTGACTAGTAAGATAAATTTATCTTTACCAGACCCAACTCTTTCTGCCATTCTGCTAAGTCTTGGTGGAAAAGCTAAATTAATCCCCCCAAGGACTCTTTAAATTGCCAGCTAAGCTTTCTTGGAACCTTGTCACAAATAGGCATTATGTTCTTTGTGAGAAAAATTTTGCTCTGCATTCGATCAAACGCCTTAGTTGTTTGCTTGATACAGAACTCTTCACTAATCTTTATAATATTCTACATTATCCAGTTTAAAACTCCTACATTCACATGTATATGTTATGTATGTGTATGTATGTTCTTTTATTTTATTTTAATTTATTTTATTTTATTTGAGACGGAGTCTAGCTCTGTCACCAGGCTGGAGTGCAGTGGTGCAATCTCGGCTCACTGCAACCTCCGCCTCCCCAGTTCAAGCGATTCTCCTGCCTCAGCCTCCGGAGTAGCTGGGATTACAGGCATGTGCCACCACGCCCAGCTAATTTTTGTGTTTTAGTAGAGATGGGGTTTCATCATGTTGGCCAGGATTGCTTCGATCTCCTGACCTCGTGTTCTGACCACCTTGGCCTCCTAAAGTGCTGGGATTACAGGTGTGAGCCACTGTACCCAACCTATATGTTCATTTATATATGCATAATATTTATATGTGCTTTCTTATATACAAGTATATTTGACATTAAAATGAATTACTAAAAGCGATTATGTCTCTGATTGTTGGTTCCCTTGAAATTACTGTATGTAACATTTCCATGTGAACTAACCTGGTTTGTATCAGTCCTGCTTATCCTTTATTGGTATTTTATCAACTTGACTTAATTTAACTGTAGAAATGCTTCAGTTTCCTGTGGAAATTAAATTAGCCAATTGAATTTTAGATGCTGCAACTTTTTTTATATTTAGACGACTTATTAATGACCATGGTGATTTTGTACCGTTTATAACTTTTATTTTTAATTTTTTTTTTAATATAAGAGAAATACTCTAGAAAGTATTCTTTGGAAAGCCAAATTATTTATTTCGTATGGTACTGACTTTGAATAGCCTTAAATAATGTCCACTGACATAGCTATAGTGATATCAGAATATACTAAAATATATATAATATGCAGTGTTATACACAGGAATATTCCTAGAATAAGAGGATTTAAGAGTATTATTTTATTTAAAATCCCTGTTTCTTTTTTTTTGTTTCAAAGTTCATGCAGTACACCATACTCAAGTTTTGTTATTTAAGTGTGAAAATCTTCCTTAAAACAGAATAGAGGAAGTTAAGTGTTTTATTTCGAAATTACCCAAATTGCACTACTTTGGACCATTGAGGTAGGAGGACCTCTTAAGGACAGAAATTTGAGACCAGCCTGGGCAATATAGTGAGATCCTGTCTCTAAAAAGAAAATAAAAATAAAAAATTAGCCAGTCATGGTGGTGCACCTGTAGTCCTAGCTACTCTAGAGGTTGAGATGGGTTCAGGTAGGAGGATCGCTTGAGACCAGGAGTTACAGCGAGGTCTTATCGCACCACTGCACTCCAGCCTAAGCACCAGAACAAGATCCTGTTTCAAAAAAAAAAAAAAAATTACCCAAACTTTAGGATTAATATTAAAGGTACTGAGGTAACATGTTTTAAATTTAACCTTACATGAGCTACAGTTCTTCATGATGGATAGCACATGAGATGACAAACATTGAGTAACATGCTAATCCAAAAAGAATCTAAGCTTATTCTAGAATAATTTGAGACTTTGGGAGATAATATATTTTTGAAAAAAATAGAAAAACAAGTTATCATGTCACAAAAGTGATTATCCCAGCAATGAGGAGCAACCCCAAACTGGTTGTGTGGCTTTGATATATTTTGATGATTGACTATGCCCAGAATAGCTGATTCAGCAGGGCTGAAGAAATGTAGTTTTGGCACAGATGGCAAGAAATTTCATAAACAGTGGTAAAATTTTATCTCTACCACCTGAAATGCAGCAAATATTAAATATTTCTTTGATTTTGAAAGGCCTTGTTCATTCTTTTTACTACTAATCATTTGTGCTTTGTGACCAGCATAAAACAGCTACAGCACATTAATGCATCACAAGCAACTGTAACCAAATTAAAGACCTGTAAGTCCAGTTTTTTGGTGTAGGAGATTCTGTGCTGATTTCACCTAATGTACTTTTAACTAACCATGACAAAAATAGTAGCTTGCTTCTGAAGATGGTGAGCCTCAAACATCAAAACAGAGTCAGAAATGTCCTAGGTGCCCAGACATCTAGAGGAAGGCTCAATAGATGGGAGTCAATGAAGTCTAGAACAAAGTCTTGAATTAGAGTGGGTCTTGAGTGAAGCATGAAAACCAGATATTTGCAGGCATAGCTGAAGGTTTTGAGGGCACATTACTCCAGCATTTTCATGGGAAATAGCGGTGCTATTATAATGGTATAGCACTGACAAGTCTTGGCTCGTAGCTCCAGCAAGGAAGTTTGTAGAGGATTTTGAAGTCAGACATATTTGGGTTTACACATCAAATCTGCCACACTCCATTCATATTATATCCTAGATGTAGTGGTCTAGAATTCTAATAAGTGAATAGAATGCCAGATAAAGAATCTGGGCAACATTTGGAAACTCCAGGCAGGCAGATAGGCCTGATAATGTAGATCTGATATGAAACCCTTAGCTCTGGGCTGGAGTTCAGGTATAGTAAAGTTTCTAAGGATCATACACTGGTCTAGGCCTCAGTCTTAGAATGGACCTTGGCAACTTGGTGGGTTCTGAGCATAAAGACAGACAAAGAAAGACTATTGAAGAAGTAGTTTAGAAAACAAAAGAAAACCACTAGACTGGGGGCTGGGTTCTACTAGGTCTTGAAGAAAAGCTCAGTTTTCTAGTGCTGAATGAATTAGCTACTCAAAAGACCCAATGCAGGGCTACAAATTGTGAATTTGTATCTTTGCAGTCATTAGTACTTTTAACAATGACTGAGAGGACAGCCTTTGTCTGGGTGGCGTGTGTGTGTGTGTGTGTGTGTGTGTGTGTGTGTATGTATGCATGTGTGTGTGTATGTGTGTGAGTGGTGTTCAGCAGCAAGACTGCCAGTTACATTCACTTGTCCTATAGGATCCACCCTTGTTACATCATCTCAGCAATCTCAGCAATCCTTCCTTGTATCCTCAAATTGCTTTTTCTTCTTTACGGCCAGCTATTTAGTACTAGGATGTTATTCTTCCTCACAAATAATGGAGACAGACACGTAGTTATTTGCTCAATTACCAATAATAAGGCAAACTTTTGCATTTAGGAATCCTATGCAAAGATTAGCGAGAGTTAGCTATAGACAAAGAGAGAAAGAAAAAGAAAAAGAAGTTGAAGTTTGTTATCCAAATTGTGTCTTCAGGCTAAGAGCCAAGTTACACTTTTATTTACATATAATTTTAATAATGAACAGCATAATTTCATCTTATTTTAAATTATCAGTTCTTAGAAAAGAACAAGTCAAAAAAAAGACCGAAAGTTTTAGTGAATTTCAATTACTTCGGCTCAGCAGCAGTAATTGAAAAGCTAATTTGTTTAGTAATGAACTTTATCTGCAAAAAGAAAAGACAAGACCATTACTGAAGTCAACATCAATGACATATGCTCCAGTTTCAAGCAAGAAAAGACAATAGAACTTGTCTATACTATTCTTCAGATTGGTGAACATTGATCATGTTTTGTTTTTTTAAAAAACTACAAGACAGTTATATAGGTGCAAAGAACATGGTGATGATCATAATTTTGACTATTACAGAATGAATATTTGGTGGTTTCTGAGCAAATAAGAGGTGTAGGGCATTTTCCCAAAAAAGTTCTCTTGAAGATACTGAAGAAGAAAATACATGATCCTAGGTTTCAATCAGTTTCCTTTCTAGTGATGTAGGTAAGATCTGCACAAAAATACATGTAATATAAAGACAAATGGGGTTTTTTGAAGAAGAGTTACAAGTGGTGGTACTATGAGGATGGAAAGATCATATTTGATCTAGGCCTGGAAGGGGAAGGGTGGTTAAGATTTTATCAATCACATACAAAGTGATTAAACAGTGATTCTCAATGAGGAGAATTTTTGACACATCCCCCCCCCGATCCCCCAAAGGGCATTGGCAATGTCTGGAGACGTTTTTGTTTGTCACAACAAAGGGGATGCAACTGACATTTAGTAAATAGAAGTCAAGGATGCCACTAGACATCCTGCCATCAACAGTACAGCAACGAAGAATGGGCCAATCAAAATTGTCAATACTGTCAATCTTGGAATAAAGAATCATTTCAAGTAGAAGGAAGAATATTCACAAAAGCAAGGCTTGTGTCCTTTGGGAAATTCTGCGTGGTCTAGTTTGTCTGAGGTATAGATTATGTGAAAGAGCATAAGATAAGTGAAAGCTGGAAGGATAGTTTATGACCGGATGTGGACAGATTTTGATGTTAGATTAAAGAATTGTATTTTCTTATTTGTTGGTCTTCCCAATACCAACTAATAAAATATTTCACTGAATACAATGCAAATTAAAAGAAAAACAACTTGTATTATTCAATATTATTTCAAACATTCAATGGATTTTGTTCTTTTTAAAAATTTCTTTCCATCTCAGTGTAAAGAATTAAAAGGGCCTTTGGAAACATATACAACTAACTCTTTAGAAGAATATTCCTGTTATCTGCCAGTTTCCTTCAAACTTATTTGCAAAGAATAAGAGATCACTTCCTTAGATAAGTGCTGGGATTCTTCTAACTTATGCCTTTCATGACTTTCCTCCATTAAATATTTAATTATTTTCAAGGCAGTTTCGTGATTATTTTAATTACACGTAAGTAGTATGTAATATCTGTATGTGGCTAACTCATTTTATTGCTCAATCTCCGAAAGCATCAAGATAAAATATAGAGCTACTTATTTTATTTTCAATTAACTTGTTAAAAAGCTTTAGTATATCTGCCTTAGTAAAATTATTTGTTTATAATTATCAGTATGTGTCAAGCTATGATAAACAACTTCTTAAGATCAGAGAAACTTTTTATCAGATGATATGCCCTTCTTAAAAAGTTTGGTCTGTAATTATAGGATTATATTTGTATAAATTTTATGCAAGATCATACATCTAGAGAATCTTCATGTGGCTCATATTCTTTTTCAACAGCCAAAATAACTTTTAAACATGTATAAGATGATTGCATTTAAGAAATAATACATGGCTGGACCTGGTGGCTCATGCCTATAACCCCAGCACTTTGGGAGGCCAAGGTGGGTGGAGACAAAACTGTCCAATATGGTGAGATCTCATCTCTACTAAAAATACAAAAATTAACTTGCCATAGTAACGTATGACTGTAATCCCAGCTACACAGGAGTCTGAGGCACAAGAATCATTTGAACCCAGGAGGTGGAGGTTTCAGTGAGCCGAGATTGTGCCACTGCACTCCAGCTTGGGTGATAGAGTCAAACTTTGTCAAAAAAAAAAAAGAAAGAAAGAAAGAGGCAGAGAGAGAGGGAGAAAGGAAGGGAGGGAAGGAGGGAGGGAGGGAGGGAAAGAATACATGTCATTGTGAGCATTTGATTTTTACAAATAATCAAAATGAGTTATCTTAAAATCAAAATTCAAATCTTGAAACAATCCATTTTTACATGAAATTAGGAGATAAGAATTTTGTCACGAAATGATGCTTTATCTTAGAATCTATTAATGGACAATTAAGAAATAAGAAATAGATTTTGTTCAGTAACTGTTCCTTTCATCAAGTCTCTGCCTTTTTTGGTAGTTATTCACATAATAGTGTTTATGACTTTTTTTTGTAATTCCTCTTGCGTCTCCTTTATTAAAGTTTACTTTTGGACAGGAATCATAGGGTGTTGGTAAGCATTCAGCAAATATTTATGGAATGAGTAATTTTAAAGTAATATTATCTGATTTTTTATAAGGCAGTTTCCCAAAAGTACAAAATATGAAATGCAAGATAATGATGATGTTAAAGCTTCATGTAAAGCCAACAGAAATGTGCTTTCGTTAGTTCCTTGAAAGTGGACCTCATGGATTGATATCTTAAACAACATGCTCGCAACATGCTCCATCAATAGGTCTATCAAACTATGCACAGCAGCCTAACAAATTCTAAAATATTGATTGAAATAACATGTCTTTTTAAGCTTCACCAGGAAAAAATAGTAAAGTTAGAGAATCTTTACTCAGATACCAGAAGATAGCATTTCAATGCATTGTATTAAAAATAGAAATATTAAAAAATGGAGTAAGAAGATGGGGAGAAATATCAGGAGGACTATTTTTGCTGCAGAATTTGCTTCAACATGCTAACTCAATTGTGTCATGTTATACAACTGGAACCTACATCAGAGCTTCAAAACTTCAATTCAAAAACTCACTTCAAGATATAAAACAAGCTTTTGGCAATGCTTTTTCTTCAACATGGCCCCTTGCTTGCATAGACAGTTTAATCATTGTAGGCATTAACAAACATCCCCCTTTTAAAATCATTTCTCCACCCAATCCTTTAACTCCCAGTGCTTCCTAAATTTCTCACCTCCACTTTCATACTCACTCTTATACTCAGTTGCTACTTTTCTGTACCTCTTTTTCTTTTATGTTGAAAACTATCTAGGCCGGGTGTGGTGGCTCAAGCCTATAATCCCAGCACTTTGAGAGGCCGAGGTGAGCAGATCACCTGAGGGCAGGAGTTCGAGACCAGCCTGGCCAACATGGCAAAACCCCATCTCTACTAAAAATACAAAAATTAGCCAGGCATGATGGTACGCCCTTGTAATCCCAGCTACTTGGGAGGCTGAGGCAGGAAAATTGCTTGAGCCTGGGAGGCAGAGGTTGCAGTGCGCGGAGATCGTACCACTGCACTCCAGCCTGGGTGACAGAGTGAGACTCTGTCTCAAAGCAAACAAACGAACAAACAAACAAACAAACAAAAAACAACTATCCGAATTTATCCCATCCAGCAAAATCTCAACTTATCCTATCTTGCCACAATAGTCCTCCCTATTAGATTTCTCTTGTCTCTATCTTCTTCCCTTTCATCTTGTATCCCTTCCTTTTATTCTCTACATCCATCGCGTTGGACCTTGGCTTCAGAGGCATATCAAATGCTTCTCTTCACAGAAAATTACCTTCCCTCAAACACCACCTCAAAATCTAAGCCAAGTTACCTAATTTTAAAAGGAAATGATTATTCATTATTAGTAATATATTTTAACAATAATTATCATATAAACAGAAATTGTGTGCATTAAATATTATGGTTTTTGATTTTCAAATTTCATTGTAAATATAGCAGGGGAGATGCTACCTATTCTGAAAATACATTTTTATAATGAGGACAACTAAAGCCTAGCTGCTCAGTACTTTTACAAAATTTCAGATAAACATCAAAATTTAGAAATTGCTACTTTAATATTATCTAAGTCTCATTTACCTACTGGTAATGCTACTCCAGAATTTTTTTAGGGTTGTAAAAATCTATTGTCATTTCATCATTTCCCTGCCTATTGCTTCCACATTTATCCTATAATCTTGCCATCTGTTTCCCTGACATGGCAGACCCAGAGGGCAGGGAGCATATCTTATCTGTGAAATGCTGTATGTAAGTGTGGATTCTCTGTCAGCATTTAAAAAATAATAGAACTTCAATAGGATTGATTTAAGCCTCCCTAGTCAGCAGTTAGTCTTGGTGACATGAATCACTCTTTCAAATGGTAATTTACACCTGTTACCTGCATCCACAGGTTGGAAAATGCTTGCACCTTAATTAATTGCACCCTTGTGATGTGGGAGATTGTATCCTCAACTCTGAGATGAGGAGACTAGGGAATAGAGAATCAACAGCTTTTCTGTTATTTCAAAGAAGAGTTTTGCAGAAGAAAATTAGAATTCAGGTCACTTTTCATTGAATGATCAATGAGTTTCTTTAGGAATCTGTGCTCTCATGAGAGAAACATGGTGATGGCATCTCTTCCGGTAAGAGATGTACTTGTCCTTAGCTTATGCAGTAGCATCAGTTCAATATGACCTCAGCAAACATCTATTTTATTTTTCTTTTTCCCTTTTTTTTTTTTTTTTTTTTTTTTTTGATTTTTTGATCCAGCTTCTTTTTACAAAGTGTGTTTGCTGAGAATAT
>NW_012116154.1:12562957-12583698 GCF_000951035.1 Colobus angolensis palliatus | reverse complement strand
AGTAGAGATGCAGTTTCACCACGTTGGCCAGGCTGGCCTCAAATTCCTGACCTCAAGTGATTCACCCGCCTCAGCCTCCCAAAGTGCTGGGATTACAGGCTTGAGCCAAAGTGCCTGGCCACATCTATGTTTCTTAATAACACTTTTGCTCTCTGCTTCTGTAGTGACTGATATCATCCTCAGAGCCAAAGAGCAGGTTGCATGCAAATTACTTTTAGGCAAGCATCACATTAGAGCATAATTCCCCAAATGGTAGTGCCACCATGTAATTAAGCTACAACTGGTGACAAGTATCTGACATCAGATAATCATTTAATGGAAGAAAATGGGAGGCAGTTCATTATTTCAAAGCATGTTTTCTTTAAAGTTCCTTGAGGATGTGGAAGGATTTTCTTGGCATTCAAATGATTTCAAAGTGTTTGTGTGTAATTATTTTTTGGCAGGCTTTAGAAATATATTTGTAATAGTGATAAGTGTTTCCTTGGCAGACATCATTAAATGTTCACGAGACCTGTAAGTGGACTTTCACCTTTGATTTTTCCCTACCAGAGCACATGTTGTCTGGGTTAATATGCTTTTTGTTCCTTAAAGTTGAACAAAATCTTAGGAAGTGCTAAGATAGAAACTTTATAAGATATTATAAATACATTTTACACAAAATGTGAAAGGTTTATTGTTGTAACAGCTTAATTTGTACTTTGCTAAGTCTTATTTGGTCATTTTCACTGAACACAGAAACGGATAAATTGTAGTTCTTTTTTTTTATTTTTGAGACACAGTTTCACTCTGTCGCCCAGGTTGGAGTGCAGTGGTGCTATCTCAGCTCACTGCAACCTCTGCTTCCTGGGTTCAAGCTATTCTCCTGCCTCAGCCTCCTTAGTAGCCAGGATTACAGGTGTGCATCACCACACCTGGCTAATTTCTGTATTTTTAGTAGAGACAGAGTTTCACCATGTTGGCCAGACTGGTCTCAAACTCCTGACCTCAAGTTTTCAGCCCAAAACTCAGCCTCCCAAAGTGCTGGGATTACAGGTGTAAGCCACCGTGTCCAGCCTGTAGTTCCAGAAGTATAAAGATAATGGTAGATCCCATCTCTAAAAGACTCTGAAACTAACATTTTTACATATTTGTGAGGTCAACTTAGTAAATTACAAAAGAGAAAGTTGAATTAGGGAGTGAACTATAAAATATTCATTCTTTCATCAAAAATGTTTGCTGATTATCTATTGTGTGCAAAGGACTATACTGCACTAGTGACATACTCTGTTGTGCTTGTAATTCTACAGTCAGTATGACATTGAAAATTCCATACCTGTGTTAGTTCATTTTCACATTGCTGATAAAGACATACCAGAGACTGGGCAATTTGCTAAAGAAAGAGGTTTAATGGACTCACAGTTCCACATGTCTAGGGAAGCCTCACAATTATGGTGAAAAGTGAAAGGCACATCTCCCATGGCAGCAGACCAGAGAAGAGAACTTGAGCAGGGAAACTCTCCTTTATAAAACCATCACATCTCATGAGACTTATTCACTGTCACAACAATAGTGCTCAGAAAGACCCACCCCCATGATTCAATTACCTCCCACCAGGTACCTCCCATAACACATGGGAATTGTGGGAGCTACAATTCAAGATGAGATTTGGGTGGGGACATAGCCAAACCATACCAATACCTTGCTACCATCTTGACCTCTCCAACATCATCTCCTGCATTTTGAGTTAATGTTAATCTTTAATTGTCTCATGTCATTTTCTGCATTTTTCTAACCCCATCACTGCCCTGTTCTCTATCCTTGAAAACTCTTACCTGAGCTCCCTGAAATTCAATTTGTTCATCTGTATATTGGGAGTAACAATGTAACCTAACAATTGTGAATTAAACAAATCTATGAAACATTTGCTTAATTATTAGCATATACTAGTTAAGCAGCGATTACTTGCTAATATTTCCATTATTGATATTCAGAGTTCAGCTTAGATATCATGAGCTCTCCTGGAAGGGGATCTCCCTGGGCCCACTACACTGTGTTCATACTTCTATCTGCAAGTCTAGCCATGTTCTATGTTACTGTGAACCTAATAATTGATGAGTGCCTTGAGAATATGGGCCATGTGTTATTTCTTCCTGTATCTTCAATGATTAAAATATTCAAAAGTCTCAAGTGTTGATCAACTAAAGGAGTGAAGAAATGCTCTGGAAAATAGACACATGGCTGATAGTAGTTGTGAATATTTTACCTTCTCCTGCTGAAAAGTATCATTCTTTTGTATCCATTGCTCTCTTTCCTAAAATAAATGCTGGTGAGTGCACTCTAGAGATATTTAGCCAGTTCTCACTTCTCCCACCCCTTCCCTGCTGTGAGGCCAGCATTTGTGGTGTAGATTTTGCTTTAAATGCTGGAAACCTAGAGGAACTGTAATATCATAATAGTATGGTGAAAGAAGGAGGCAGCAGTTCAAATAGACAGGTGACAAGTGACAGGTAGATGATGGGTGTTTTCTGGCTGATGATCAGAGTTCATCGACACAGAAAGATAGCAACTAGCAATACTTGGAATTCAGGTAGGCAAGTAGATGGATTCAATAAGGTTTGGCAGCAGATGATCAGGGCCCAGGCCAAGACTCTGGAGAGCAATCCTGACCTGCAATTCTAGAATTATGGCTAAGGCAGAGATCCTGTTGTCGAAAATAAATTGCACAATATGGAAAAGACATGTATTCTCAAGGGTTTAGCCAAGCTACTTGCTTCTGGGGAAGAGTTCAGAGGAAATTGTTTGATGTCTAGTAGTCTATCTAGATCAGTGTTTAAAATTTATCGATACCAAAGGAAAGTGGCACATGCTTTGTTTTTCTTAAATATTGTTCTATATGCTTAGTTCTTGAAGTTTATGTTAAAATTTTATTATAATTATTTACATTACCCATGATAAATCAAAACATTTATTGAAATATACTATTAGAATCTTAAAGTGATTAAAACAAATATTTCTTCGTTAGAAGGGTAAACTTAAATATAAACAAAATAAATACAAAGGTATCTGGAGGACTATTTGAGATGGAATAAGAAATTATAAAACAGAAAATAGAGTTTACTGCTGTCTTATTTTTCATTATAATTTTAATGAATTGTATATCTTCAAAAGGTATTATTTTATATTTTTCATTTGTGAATTACATATAAATGTAATTATACTGTATATATTCTGTGACTTGATTTCCTCATCAGAAATTCTGTTTGTGGGATTAGTCCATGCTGATGTGGGTAGCTATAGTTCCCTGATTTTCAATTTATGTTATATGTTATTGGAAAATATTGTGATAATTTACTTATCAATTCTTCTATTGATGGACATTAGAATTCTTTCTGGTTCTTTGCTATATTTATCGATGCTCTTACCTACACTTTCTTGCAGCATTCTATGATCTTTGTATTTAAAAGTTCCAGTTCACATAAATCTTCTGTTCAACCTGAGATAAGTTACTCTAAGTCGAAGACTCCTTGTGTGTAACGTAGAAATGACAGCAGTAATTTACCACACAATGTTTTCAAAGAGTAAATTAGAGAGCATATGCCAAGTGCTTAAAATAACACCTGCCCGTAAGTGCAAAATAAATATTAGCTATCATTAATAGTATTGCTCAAAAGCAATGAAATAATCTCTGTAAGAATTATCAACTCTAAATATCAATAAGAAAAAGCTCACATTTCTGCTCAGTATGGTTTAAAGCACCAAAATCAAAGATTCAATTTGGCATTCATCTTTAGCATTTTAGAGTTCACTGTACTTTTGTGGCAATGTTAGGATATTTGAATGTCCATCTCAACGGCTTCTACCATCAGATGCAAATATTAAAGCCTCTCTAAAGACTGAAAGCCAATTGAAGGGTCTTCCTCATTAAGATGAGGGAACATGTCTTGAAGTAAAATAGCCTGCTGGGTACAGTTTATGGTGTTGTTGTTTTGTTTTGTTTTGTTTTAGAGATGGGTTCTTGCTGTGTTGCCCAGGCTGGAGTGTAGTGGCTATTCACAGGCGTGATTGTGGTGCACTACAGCCTTGAATTCCTGGGCTCACATGATCCTCCTTCCTCAGCCTCCCAAGTAGCTGGGACTGCAGGCACGCAATGGAACTTTGTCCAGCCACAGTTCATAGTCTTTCTGCCTCTTCTCTACAGTGCCCAATCATAGTTCCCAATAGCCACTGCTCATTAACCCCTATTCTGGTCTCTGGAACAATATAAGAGAATTCCTTGACTCTACACATTCTAACTTTTCTAGAAGAGCAACTGAAAGGCTTATGTTTTTTCTAACTGTTACCCTGGTGTATGTATGTACAGGTACAGTTCATAACTGAATGAAAACTCAGCCCCATTTCCTCTTAAGCTCACAGAGTCAATTATAAGCAACAATATGATGATTATATCTTCAAAGCAAAATAGATAGATTTCATTAATATCAAGTCAATAGACAGAACTGCTAGAGGTTGGAAACTAAGACTGTTCTCCCCTCGTGTAGAATCTGCAGTCAGTTTAAAGGTTATGGACTTAGATACAAACCAGGGGCTTTAGAAAGGGGTTGTAAGATGATATGGTGCTGCCTTCTTTATCAGTAGTGCAAATGCCCGGAGCTGAATATGTGTTTTACTTTGTTTAAATAAATCAGCTTTATTGAAATAATGTGCACAATTTACATTCAATTAAATGCACAGATTTTTTTCGATAAATACTGCAGTGTGTCTTGACAACTCTATATACCCATGTAACCACCACTCCAATCAGAATATAGAATCTTTCTATCACTTTAGGAAATTTCTTTATGCTTCCTTTGAATCCTCTCTTCTCTTCCCCGCTCTTCCCTGACCCATCTGGGCATCACTGCTCTGATGTTTATTACCACCTTTTAGTGCTGACAGTTCTTGAACTTCATATAAATGGAAGCATGCTGATGTAAACTTCATCTAACTCTTTTTTGCTCAATTAAATGTGCATGGTGTTAATAAAGGGAAAGCATGTTTTTAAATCGATTTTTGCTATAAAATTATATTCACTTAAAATTTGTACACGTACAATGATTTAAATCACCTTAGTTCAGAGTGATATATTGGATCAGTTGAAATAAAGGATAATTGATTTCACTTGGGTATATAGGGCATATTCACCATTAATCAGAAACTAAAAACATTTCTTGAGTCTAGGCCAGGTTGGTCAAGTAAAAATGAAGCAAAAATTTACTCATTCAGCAGTTCATTAGGTAGACCTTTCCTCATCACCTATTAAACCATCCTCAAAATTTAGTAATGTCCTAAAAATATGAACCATTTGAGTTAAAAAAAGACTATTTTTTAAGACCCAATTTGCCCAGATAAATCCCTTCTGGCATATTTTGTTGGTTTAGAAACTAAAAGTCAAATTAGGGAAGCTAAATCATCTGCCAGTTAGTTACTAAAAGTGTTTTCCTGCTTGCCACCATTCAAATGATGTGTGTGTTGAGAGAAAAAAAAAAAAAATCTGGACCAGAAAAGCACATGGGGATACAGAGTTGTGGAAAAACATTGAAAAATGTTTGTCCACTTTCTGGGAAAGGAAAAATACAATTGCTTTTTGACAGTGCCGACTTCTGTTTACCAGGGCTTGCATTATAAACAGCCCTGCTGTTTAATTGCTCCATCATTAAAATTCTGTAATACTACACAAATTTGGAACATCAACTCTATAAGGGATTTAGTCTTATGCTTCCTCATCCATTTGTGTGAGTCTCAGGATGAAATTCTACTAGTAAGTCTTCCTGAAAGAAGATGCAACATCCATTTTCTTCTGAAGTGTTTCTTCTCATGGGAGCTACCTAGTGCATGGTAGTGTCTAACTGCTTTTAGAATTGTGTGTTTGGTTATTATTCTGGAGATATTTTTTGAGTGATGAAAATGTTTTAGGATACATTGGCTTAATTTTCAAATACTGGTACTTTATTTTTATTCACCTTGCTTTCTTCTACTTGGTGTATTTTGAAGAGCATGCTCCTTGCTTAGCATGATGAAATGCAGTCACTGCTAATTATCATGGCTGCAATTTTCAACTTCACAAGTGAAAATCAAACCACAGACTCCTAAGTGCTGGAAGCCATGCAATTCTAAGCAAAATCCTGAAGGAGCACAAAACAGACGGCCAGTTAAAGTTGGCTCCCACCTTTCATTGAGCAGTCTTACACGGAAAAGAATTGCCCCCAACTTGACCATTGTTTCAGTTGGCATTGCTTTGGTAGTTATTTACATTTTCATTAGGGCAGGACAATTTCCTCTCAAATACGCTGTTGCAATTTGCTTATGTAACGTTTTCATCCAATCAATATGCTTCTTTATGATGAAGATAAAGAAATGCCACCAACTGGCTTCTGCTATTTTTTTTTAAAAAAAATGCTGCTTTATAAAAATAACTTTTACTATTTCTAAGGAAAAAATAAATGTCATCTAAGGGTCATAAAATAAACCAAGAATTTTAAAAAGTTTTCTGCTCATAGAAGTGAATATTTTTTCCTTCAAGATAGTTGTCTGCAAAAGGGGACAAATGGTAGCAATGGGAGTAGGAAAGTTAATCAAAAAGGAATCCAGGCAGCATTCCCTCTGCAACTAGATACTAGTGTTTCTGATCGACAAAGTATGCAGTGAGTTAGGGTACTGAGGTTTTCATCAGCTGAGTGTGAAGCCTCAGTAATGTAGAAATGCAGAGCACTCATTCATGTCATTTGAATGAGCATGTTTCAAGGCTTGATTTTTATTCATATATTTGTTTGATCGATTGTTGTTTTCTCTCATTCCTGTTTTCTAGATAAGATAGGACAGCAAAGTCAAGCAATGCTTTTCCTTCTAGTCATCAAATCAGAGTAAGAGCAGTGAGTCAGATACTCTTGTTATAAAGACCAAGCATGTATTTTCTTCTTCCCAGTAGAATTATCCAGTCTCTTTTTGATCTTTGCATGCTGTATTAATGACTGTTAGTTACATTGACATGGAGAATATTTGATTTTTTGATGAATAGAGTTGCAATAATTTATCAAAACTATCATGCCTGTGTGTATATATGGGTGTAAGTGTGTGTGTGTGTTCATGTGTGTGTGTTTTATATTTATGAATCGTTTATGTAGATTGTTCAAGAAAAGGGAGTCTTGTAAATTAACTCCTAACTTAGTTTCTTTGGGGTCCTGTGCTAAGCATTGGGGAAGGATTAGATATCAAAGTCTAACTCAAAAATTTTACTCTTTAGGGAAAGGCAATTGCACAAAAATAAATGTGATGTACTACTGTATGAGAAATGCAGATAACCAGTGGTGGATAACATGAAAAAGAGATTGTTTTCAGCAAAATAATGTGCATAAAGGAATTACTATAAAGTTTGGTGTCTTATTCAGTTTTCTTTCCCTGTAACAGAATACCTGAGACTAGATAATTTATGAAGAAAAGAAATGTATTTATTATAGTTCTGGGGGCTGGAAAGTCAGAGGTTGAGGGGCTGCATCCAGTGAGGGGCCTTCTTGCTGGTGCAGAGTCTCAAGGCAGCACAGGGTATCATATTCTGAGGGGCTCACAGGCGACAGCCAAACTGGCCTATATAATGGCCTATTCCTATGATAACTAACTCAGTCTCTTGATAATGCATTAATCTATTAATTAATGAATCCGTGAATGGATTAATTTTTTTCATGAGGGCAGAGCTTGTATAACCCAATCACCACTTAAAGACCTCATCTCTTAATATGTTACACTGGGGATTAAGTTTCAACATGAGTTTTGGAGGGGACAGCTAATTCAAATCATAGCATCTGGCATCAAATAATGTGCTGCAATGAACATATGTGTGCATGTATCTTTATAATGGAATGATTTATATTCCTCTGGATATATACCCAGAAATGGACTTGCTGGCTCAAATGGTATTTCTGCCTCTAGGTCTTTGAGGAATTGCCACATTGTCTTCCACAATGGTTGAACTAATTTACACTCCCACCAACAGTGGAAAAGTGTTCCTTTTTCTCCACAACCTCTCCTGCATCTGTTATTTTTTGACTTTTTAGTAATAGCCTTTCTGAACTGGTGTGAGATGCTATCTGATTGTGGTTTTGATTTGTATTCTCTAATGATTAGTGATGTTGAGCTTTTTCAAACATGTTTGTTGGCTGCATGAATGTCTTCTTTTGAGAAGCATCTGTTCATGTTATCCTTTGCTCACTTTTTAATGGGGTTGTTTGTTTGTTTCTTGTAAATTTGTTTAAGTACCTGGTAGGTAGACGCTGGATGTTAAACATTTGTCAGATGGATAGATTGCCAAAATTTCTCCCATTCTGTAGGTTGTTTGTTCACTCTGATAATAGTTTATTTTGTTGTGTAGAAGTTCTTTAGTTAATATTTTCAGGAGGTTAAAAGAGGATGAGGCTGAGCAGTTACTGAGTTTACAAGGGAGATCACTGTAAGCCTTCAAGACAACTGCTTTGTCATGGTAGAGGCATAGGCTAAAGTGTAAGGAACTTACAATTAAATGGGAGCTGAGAAAATGGAGCTGGCTGGCTGTAGTTTACCTTTCTCTAAGGATATGTAATGATGAGAGAAAGGAGATAAGATGGCAGCTTCTGGTGTAACTTATGCCTAAAAGTGGCAATCTCTTACGGACAACTTCTGTTTTTTTTTTTAAATACATAAATAGCTAAGTAAGTAAATAACAGTGGTGCCTACCACTAAGACACAATGAGAAGAGGGTTCATTCAGTATCACAGATGCCACATTTTGGGGGGCTGGAAAGAAATTAGCATATTATGCAGAAAGCCAGGTGTTCTCAGGATTAATAAAGTAGACTCTAGGATTTTTATACAAAGCTATGCAGAAGAAAGTCAAAAAGTATACCTATGTCTGTGGGCACACATTTTAATGCTATAGCTGTGGCTTTTTTGCATTTATATATTGTAAATTTTATATCCCATATTTCTTTAAGCATAAGTATCCTATGATAACAAGGTATTTTGGCTTTCTCCCTTTTCATTTTTTTAATGTAATTATCAGCAGTAAAAATGCATTCAACAGACACAGAATATTGATTTTAGTTTTTACTCATTGACATTTCTGTGTTTTCTTATGCTAGGAGGCTAACAACTTTCAATTTTATGTATTTTATCTAGATTTTTAAGATACAATAATGATTTAATATATGTGGGATAATACATTACTACCACGTTTGTGCACTTGAGTTATTCCAAAGTGCTAGGCAGTGAAACACAAAAATGTCAGTGTTGTTAGTAATATAATTTGATGTTTTAACAAACAATAATAACAAGAATCTCTAAATTAATTAATTGGTTATTTTTAATAAGCTTGGAGTCATTTCTTGGGAAAATAAATATAAGGTTCACTGTAGCTGTCTTTTCGAGAGGAGGAAGATAAAGTTAGTTACTTTTATGTATTTATCAATTTTCCCAAGTTGAAACACAAGTCAACACAGGACCTCAGGACCTGCAGTGACTTTTGGACCCTGACTTCTCTGCCTCAGGTTTAATGTTGAGATATCAAGTTTTGGAGAGTCTCCTAAGTATTTTATTTTTATTCATTTTATTTATATTTCTTTTATGGCCTAGCAGAAATATGAATAACCAGTTAGATTTTTTAGGAAGTAAGCCAGCATACTAATAAATGATTTGCAATTTCAAAGTAGTTTATTAATTTGTTCTAGCATGGTGGTGACACAGAAATTACTGTGACTTTAGAAAAGAAAATTAATTGGAGCTTTAGTCTGTTTTCTTGCTTTCTTCTGGTACTTTATCTGAAGTGGAATCTCTGATGCTCTGGTCTTTCTGATAAAGCTTAGATTACTTTGGGTGTGTATCTTCTCTCTCTTTTTTCTTTTCGCACTTTTTTTCCCTAGGGATTTGTATTTCAATCGTAAACCTTCTTTAAGTCAGGTTCAGGAAGTAATTGTACACAGTATCTCTCTCTGTGTATATGTATATGTGTCAAAGGGACAATATGAAGAGCCAGAGAGTCATTTCCATAGTGAACATAAAGATTCTAGGCCAAATACTAAATCAAGAGATTCACAAAACACTCACACTGGGCATTCCGTTCCTGCTTTCGGAAGTCATAACATAATAAGCAGAATGGTAGCTGATACAAATGATGGTAGCATATTTAAAATCTTTGGTCAAATCCAGTGCCTGATTTGCTATAGTTTGGGATGGCTACATGTTAATAAAATATTTTTAGTTGAAATTCTTAGTAACCAATTGATAATGTTCTTCATAAATTCGATTATTGCAACATATCTCTCCTGTAGTTATAAAAACCAATACTACCCCATCTGTATCCTTGCATTAATCCGATAGTAAGTATCACAAAGACTGCCTTTTGCGGACAAGTTTGAAGAACCAGTGTGAACAGTTCGTTCATTGAACTTGTATTTTTAGAAGCACAGTGATTCTGATACGTGAAAGAATGTCAATTTTACCTGCGGCATTCTTGAATAGGTAGCTGGTGCCAAATTTCAGTAGCATCCTCAAGAGGGCACTGTCACCTATTTTATATATGGTATATAATTTGTGTCCTTTTATTAAGATGCCGTGCAATACTTGAAGAGTTATTTTAATCTATTTTTATGTGAAACGCAATCATGCATGCTTTGCATCATCCACAACCCTGCTATCTACAGCAACTTCCCCCTGTCCATTGTTACAGACCATGGGTTGACTTGCATATCTGTATACAAGTTTTATATCAGTAACATTTTATAGATTGATCCACTTAGGCTATGTAGTCTAGGCCTGTTTAATAAGAATCTTTCACAACACCCCCATTTAACATTATTTTTTCCCTCTTTTATTAAAATATATTTTATGTAAGATATCTTACTTTTCACCATATTTGTACACATGCCATGCTTGACTCTGGAGTCAGATTTCTCGGATTTAAAATACCAGCTCCATCAGTTAGACTTTGTGATATGGACCAATGACTTCTCTTTTTCAGTTGTTATGAGGATTATATGAGTTATATATGTACAATACTAAGCTAATCGTACTCATATAATATAATTTGACAGTTCTCTATTGCATTTGCCATGACTCAAATAATCAGGCTTACAGTTTGCCAAATTTAGCTGAACTCTGATTACTGAAAATATTTAATTTTTTTCAAAATGTAAAGCATGCTTTTTATTTCGAGTTTAAAAATCTGTTTTTAAAAGCATTTCCAAAAGTATACACACACATGCAAGTATAGTTTTACTGTTCTAATTGACTTAGATTTAATTATTCAAGGAAGCAGAATATATTGAGTTAAATATTCCAAAGCATAACAAATTAAACATTTTGGAATAAATTATTTTTGTGGAAATGTTACTTATATCTATCATATTAAAGGTTTGGAGATTTTTTGCAAATACCACTTGAAAGGAAAAATCAATTATTTATAATTTTCATTTGCACAGAAATAGCTGTATATACACTATAAATCCAACATAAGAATTTATTAAGTGCAAAGATGAATTGTTTATTTAATAATTGTTATAAAGGGATAAATGAGAATGAAAGGACATAGTTGCTACTATACCATTCTGTACATAATAGTGCTTAATTGTATATCATTTCGATAGATTTGAGTAGTTAAGTTTTAATGCTCTCAAGTTAACTAAAACACACAGTTTTTGTTTATTTTTTTTTTAAATAGTCTCAGTTTCCAAGTAGTTGAAACTTTCCTTTTTCTCTGATTATGCAAATACCACATAACAGCAGTTTTAAAATCAGATTACATGGACTCAAAATCTCTAAGATTAAACTCATGAATAACTTCATGTGGATTTCTCCTCAGCTGCTGTTGAGGGCAAACGTTCAAATACAACTTTCCCCCGCATGTATACACTATCCTATAGCATGATTGCCAATTTGTAAGCTTCGAAGTGCAAACCAGTGGTCTCAAAACTTGGTCATCATTCCATCTTTATTTTTTGTTAATTCAGGAATCGCAAACATTGGGTCACGTACAGCTGCATGTTTTGGACAAATGCTCACTGTCGTAGGAGCCACCATCCCTGCCTTTCCCCGATTATCTGACTTCTGTTCACTCCATAGGAGTCACACAGTTGTCATTTTTCCCTTCTCAAAACTTACTTCTCAGAATGCACTCATGTGTATCATAAGAGAAATACAGTAGGGGCAAAGAGAGAGACTACTCAATTTTTTGATGGATTGGTTGGCTGATTGATTTCAGAGCTTTCTTTATGAGTTTCTTACATTTACATTTAGAAATTGATGTTGCTTTGTCAAGTTTGTCATATTTAATTAGCTCACTCTCATAATTGTGAAGATAAATATAGCTGATGCTTTTACCTATATTTTATTCATCTTGATCATTTTCTTCCTTAGGGCTACTATTTATTTCTGCACTCATAAATGACTTGAGAGACAAGATTTAAAAAGTGGTTAGTTCCCACTTGATAGGAAATGTGTTTGCTTTAGTCTGTAGTGACTTCTTAAATTAACATTTTAAAATGTCCACATGCATAGATGACTTGTGGGTTATTTCTACATTTTTAACCATAATAAATTTTACCTTATGGTTGCATAGTAATTATACTCCTCAAAACTTTAATTAAGCAATTATCTATATGAGCATTTGTTAGACTATTAGTTCCATAAAGAAAGGGACCTTTTCTTCTCCTTTCATATAATTGCATCTCTACTATCTAGTTAAAAATTGGTACAATAAATATTTTTTAGAAAATGAATAGAATAAAGTCATTATTAAGTACTAAATACTGTTAAATGACAAGAAAAATAATATCTCAGGAATCTTGAAAGGTAGAATATTAATAAGAGATGTTTCTGGATTTCTTTATGGCTATACTCAGTCCTCAGACAAGAAGGTATACATCTCTCAAGTCCAAAAATATGTTAACAATCAGAGCATCACAATTTTGGGTAAAATTTAGTCATTCTGTTTTCAATAAAGATTGCATCTCACTAAGGCATGTAAATGTTGACACTTTCTAATCCATGGCAATATCATTATTTTTAGTCTTCAGGCTTGATGCCAGTTAGAATCTTTCCATGTCAGTAGAATTCAAGACTAATTTGCTGTGATTAGCAAAGAATTACTTTGCAGGCTTTCTATTCATTTATGCAAGGACAGACCTGTTAATTCCAACTCACTGAATTTATATGGGATGCCCACAACACTCCTTGGAAGCCTCAAGCTTTTACTACAAATAGTTGATTTTTCCATATGCCAGATACTCAGCTTTCCAGGAGGAAGCATCCCACTAGTACTGTCGAAAAGAGAGAGAGAAAAAAAGGCAAAGCTCAATTCTGTAAGTAAGGTTGCTATTGCCACTCAACAAAGGAAATCGCACTTAACCCACTGCAGTGGAAGCTCTTCTTCCAAATAATCTAGAAAGAACGTTATATCAAAATGTTGTCCTAGCAGAGCTCCACAATGTAAAAGGATAAATTACCCTTTGAGAATAAAAGTATAGGCAGATAAAGACAACTATGATGATATGTATAATTCAACTGTAAACCAGAAACAGAAAAACAAGCTGTGGATAACATTTAAAAGTAAATTCTTACGTGGCTACTTGAAAGGGGCTTCAAGGCAGGCTGGCAAAAGTGAGAATAGAGTAAGCATGAGTGTTAGGGGTAAGTATAACCCATTGCTTCTAAGTCACTATCAGTGTGTGATTAGCAGTTCAGTGATAGGAGGCATAGGCCCTAGTTAGGAGGAACCAGTCATGGATATGCAAGAGTGACACAGACAATGTGGGGCAGCCCGGGAAGCAACAGGCAAGAAATAAGCTACATTTCTTTTTCTTACTAGTAACAGGGATAGGGCTTAAATTGTTAATATTGATTGTATCTGTTAATTGCATTGTAAGTGACAGAAAACTTGACCCAAATTAGGTTTAAGTACAGAGAAGTTCATCAGATTAGGTATCTGAAAAGTTTGAAATTTGATCTGGCATGGCTGGATACAGGGTCACATGCAGTCATCAGGGCCCTGTTTGACTCTCTTCATCTCTTGGTCTCTCTTTCCATCCTCAGACAGGGTATCTTTCTGTGATTAAAATACAGCATCTGATAGCCATTCTAGCGTAGTCACATGGTCTCCAGTGAGGTCACATGGACATACCTGAACCAATCATTCTGATGAAAGATAATACATTCTGATTGGCTTAGGCCCAAATCAAATGTCTACCCTAGGCTTAGGGATGGGATTAGTTCTGCAGACACATCACAGCCTAAAAGCTGAAAGGGGTAGTTTTCCGAAGCAAAATAGTATATTCACACTCAAAATAGGGGAAGTGGATTCTGAGTGGCAAAAACACAAATGTCTACTTTATGGTCAATAAATCAATAATTACAGTGATGGCATATCTCTCTGGCTGTGACAGGAGGTGCAGGGCTCAGCAATTCCTTTTGAAGTTCCTTATGTTCAGTCTATACTTTGGCTTCAAGAATATGCTTCAGCAAGAAATAGACAGAGTAGAGTACCCTCAGGCAGGCTTTTGCCAAACACTGGGTTTGTGTCAGATTCATTGCACATCAATTTCAAGAAACAACTTATAAAAATATCCTGATTTTGGAATTGGATGTTACTTCTATTACCATTGTACTGTGCTAGGTAGACTACAATATTATTGTTTGTTATACTGACAATACGCAGGTGGGGGTGAGTCTAGAAAATAAATTTTACATGATATAATAATTGTGCTGACAGTTACATTAGCTCAGAAATAAAATAGAATAATGGGGAAAAATAAAACTATATATAATCAGAGTACAAGGACAGTCCTCTCTGTTCAGAGACTTTCTGGTTATAAATCATGTCTTCTAAATATGATCCATGCTTTATTGTGGATGCCCTTGTTTAAGTATTGATTAGGCCCATGGACATTAATGGCAATAATGTGATATAAAAAGATTTTATGGTAAGCCCCTCATAATTTACTGAAATGATATTTATACTAGAGAGGGATGTGAAAATTTGTCTTGCCACTTCTAAGAAGCGCATCTTTATAATTAAGTTACCTCTCCTACACTCACTGGACAAAAATTGGTATCATTAAGTAGATAACATTTGTAGGATACTTTAGAATTTACAGAACAGGTTCAAATACTTTCCTCAAAAATCCTGTGAATTCATATATTGATTCTGTATTTTAGAGATTGATAATGGGCCTGAATATATTTCCAGGGGTCACCTCGCTGCTTCACATTTATAGCTAGGTTCTCTACTTCACATTTTCTATCCTCTGCTGTGCTTATGTATTTCCAAAAGGGTGTTATTTGTGAATAGCACCTGAATCTTAGTCACTTAGTTCACACAATTATTTATCTATTTAACTGACTAATCTAACTATTTCACTATTTATGTGATTTTTATTGGACCTGCCTTGGTAATTCCAATTCTTTCTTCAAAATACTGCCTATAAGCTACTCTTTGTTTAAGGCCTTCCTTGAATCCCCAAAGAAATATGCCTTGTCCATCATCACAGCCTCACTGTACAAGCATCTGTTAGCGTGTCTCACTCTATTATAATGATGTGTTTACATGACTGTTTCTCCAACTGAACTGTGAGTTTCTTGAAGACAGAGACCATATCCCCTGCATCTGTTTATCTTTTGTTACTAGAGCTCCCGGAGTGTGGCACCTGAAGGTTAACCAATCAGTGTTTGGTGAATTAATGAATGAATCACACACACCAAAAACAGAGCAGCAGAACTATAGGATACAGTGACTTACCGAAGCATAGTGAAGCTACAGATAAGTAATTTAACTTCCAGCCAAAGAATAATAATCCCTGGATTTTATATGTAGGTTTTTAAAAATTGTTTCTTCATAGTTAGAAGTTGCCATTTTACAATTACATTACAGCCTGATTCTATTTATTTATTCAGATATTAAAGCTCTTAAATAATGCTCTTTGTTTTAAATTTAATTCTTAACAAGTAAAATAAAACAGCAGTAAATCACATGTTTATAACAGGTAGCAGCAGAACTTAAACCTTTACAGCATAAAAATAGCAGCCTTGAGTTGCTAACACATCAGGTATGCAATCTTTTGTAGAAAAATATTACACATTGTCTTAAATAGAAGTAGACTTGATCTTCTTAAAACCAAAGCATTGTTGGGTGTGTATGTGTGTGTGTGTATGTTTGGGGGTTGGGAAAATTGTTCATGATATTTCATTTATTTAATATAGTTTCAGCCAATAATAAATGTCCTCTAATTTTGTGATATTTATCCTTGAGTATTATGACATTCATTTGCTTATCAGTGCTAATCTGATGAACTATTTTTCTGTGGTTTCCTTGAAAGAGTTGATTGGTAATTTTGCAACTATCTGAATGAAGTGTGAAGTTATAGCTTTATGTAATAATAGAAGGCTAATGGTTCTCTGTGGTTTGTTACTATATATAATGTCCCATTTTTTTGTTGTCTGTTTTATTTTGTTTAAGACATTAGAGAAGCGTTGACTTGAAGCGACGTTGGAGGAAATGATTTGTCATGCCTGTTCCTTATCAACTTTAGTTTAACCAAAAGTGTCTTCTATACACAATTATCTTAGTGCCAATGTTTTGAGTCTTTGCTAAACTGATACAGAGTTCTGTGTAGTCTGAGTAACACCAAACTTTAAGTAGTAATATCATCCACACCACTGAACGTTTTGAAACTACACAAAGGAATTTATCACCATACTATTGAGAACAAGAACTTATAGACTCTCGACTTGGAGTTTACAATTCAGTTGGGTTTTTTTTAAAGTTTTATTGAGAGGTGATAGATTAAATAATGCAATGAATTCAATCCAAAGATCACTCTGTAATGAAAAGATTTAAAATATGTCTTTTTCTTTAAGGACATAGAGTCCCATTTACCTAGTCTTTACCCTCAAGCCACTGTCCCAGATAAAAATGGCTCTTTAAGAAATAAAAATATAGTAAGTGACTGGAAGTCAGAAAAATCATACCATGCGCAAGTGATCCTGAAAAATCTATCTGCATATACAATTATAAAAGGAGCCTTTTTTCTGACACACAGCAAACTGTTTAATATGATGAGCTGCTGCTGATGCCAGCATCTGACTATTTGGTTTATCTGTTCATAGGAGTCACTTGTGTGAGATTGAATTTCAAACTATTCTAAGGAGAAGAGTAGATGAAAATAATATAATCAAACCTTGTCCCTTCAGAATAGAGATTTTCATATTATATTTTTAGATATGTAACAATTTTTTCTCCTTTTCTCTTCAACTTTTTTTTTTACCTCCTTTTAAGTATTTTAATGCTATGGTGTGACTGCTATCTATTCATCATGAGTCAAATTACATTTTTTACCAAAGCTTTGTTTGATGGCTTTTTTTTGAGAAATCAGATTCCAGATCCCTCTCTTTGCACCAGCTAGGATACCTTTTTTGTTGGCAATTTGTGATTTTTCTTTGCAAATGCTAAAAATTAAATATGATGTATAAAAGCAAAAAGGGTACCACATACTCTGTTTTATTTTCACACTCATCAATGTTCGCACGTGCTCTTTCAGAGCACCCCAGCTTGTCTTCTGGCCTCCACCTTGCCTCACTTCCAGAGTTCTGCATATCCATCACCAGGTTAGTCCTGTGAAAACATCATTTCCAAAACACTACCCCCTTCTTTACCCTTAGTCATTCAGACTATCCCAACCTATCTTTCTAAAGTTTCTATTTTTGTTGCTGCCATGCATTTGCTTCTGCTGTTTCCTCAACTTATTATACATCACCCTTCTGTCATCGCCACTAACTTTGATTCTTTACATCCATCAAAACTCAGTTTCAATAAGATGTCCTGGCTCACGCCTGTAATCCCACTACTTTGGGAAGCCAAGGTGAGAGGATCACTTAAGGCTAAGAGTTGGAAATCAGCCTGGCAACACAGTGAGATCCTGTCCCTACAAAAAATAAAAATAAAAAATAAAAACTCAGTTTGATTTCTTTGTCTTCTGCTAAGTCATCCATCTCTGCTCTTCTGAGGTCACTGTATTCTCTTTTTTACTATGGCTTTATGACCTTCTGCATGGTAACACTCACTCACTGTTTGTCCCGTATATTATTGTCTCATATCATGTTATGTATTTATGCTCTGTTCCTAAGCTAAGTTTTACTTTCTTGGAGTTGGTAGTTACATGTTACGATTCTTTTGATTTTCTCATACCATTTAACAAAATATATAAAAATAGTAGGTTACTAAACTAAAATTTTCTGGTTATTTGAAATTATTTTCAGCAGAAATGATAATACATACACTTGGACCCTGGAACAACTTTTTTGTTGTTTTTTGAGACATGGTCTTGCTCTGTCATCCAGACTGGAGTACTGTGCCATAGTCACAATCAGTGCTCACTGTAACGTCTACCTCCCATGCTCAAGCAATCTTCCCATTTCAGCCTCTCCAGTAGTTGGGACTATAGGCACACACCACCATGCCCAGCCAATTTTTGTGTTTTTGTAGAGACAGGGGTCTCACCATGTTGCCCAGGCTCATCTCAAACTCCTGAGCTCAAGCAATCCACCTGCCTCCGCGTCCCAGGGTGCTGGGCTTACAGGTTTAAGCCACCACGCCTGGCCCTTGGAACAAATTTTGATCCCACAATCCAGTCAACTTCTTGAGATTAACATGTGAAATCAAAGCAGCCACAACAAATTTAACATATACAACGAGGGCTGAAAATCATTAACATGTCCAAGTTAATATGTCTCAAGAGGGTTGATGATTAATTTTGAAGCTTGAGTTGCACAACAAGCAAGAAGATACAAATTCACCTCTTACAGTGAGCAGGAACATAAAAATGTGAAAGATACCCCTAGTTTCAACCATATCAACTTGCAAAGAAGAGACATGGCTTTTTGAACATCTAGATCTGGTGCTTCTAACACATCAGAAAATTCTTTTAGTACCTCTATCCTGTGTGAGAAGATTAGAAAGTAACTGAAACATTTATCTTGATCAAATTCAAGGAAGTAATCTGAATACCATGAAATCAACTAAAGATTTCTATTCTTGGTGCCATTATATGATAAAGGCAGAGTGATTAAAGATGCCAAACAGGTGTATTAATATCTCGTCTAATATGACCTCAGTTCCTTTTTTGTTGGTATCGTTCAGGTTGTCTGCAGGTTTATTTTTAGAACTTAATTCATTGAATATTTTCTTCACTTAGCATCTTTTATTTAAGAACATTTCTTAATGTTGAGTTTATGAAATCTATCAACCTGCCATAATTTTAGGTTCATCCCATTTCATGTTATTTACTAACTGCTGTCATTATCTTATGTTAGCTTGCATTATTCTTATTTTTATAGCATTACCTCTAAGAGTTTTGCTCCTAGATGTTTTTAGTAACTTATGAATAACAAAGCATTTATATTTCATAATAGCAAATAAGGATTTGACATTGAAGCCCACTAGTTTTAGCTTCACAAATGTCTTTTCTTCTTTTCTCCTTAACTGTTATTTTTTATTTATGTCATCTATCTTCAAGTGAAAGGTTGTATTTATATAACTTCCCCTACACAGAAAAACATGTTAGATTTGTTTTAAAAAACTATATTTTCAGTTTTTTAGAGCATTTTCTGTTAAAAAAATATTGATTTTCAGAAAATGTTAGTGTATTTTAATTGTATTTAATTAATTTTCAGAGAATGTTAGTGTATTTTAATTGCCACTATGAGTTAAAATTTTTAAAAGCCTAGTTTCAACTCCTTTATGTAGTAGTATAGTGGCTGTGCATTTTGGCATTTACAAAAGCTTTGATAATAACAGGTTTTTTAAAAATCTAATTGTGTACTATAATAGTTTTGGGCAGCAGTAGATTTTTTAAAACTCCAAATGGCCTTTACCTTAGTAAACATCTAGCAACATACTAGGTCCTAGAGTTGAGCCTTAAAATATAAGGGTCTTTTTTTTTTTTTTTTTTTTTGACAGCATCTCATTCCGTTGCCCACACTGGAGTGCAGTGGCACAATCTCCGCTCGCTGCAACCTCCACCTCAAGGTTGAGGCCATTCTCCTGCCTCAGCCTCCCGAGTATCTGAGACTACAGGCGCCCGCCACCATGCCTGACTAATTTTTTTCATTTTTAGTAGAGGCAGAGTTTCACCATGTTAACCAGGCTGGTCTTGAACTCCTGACCTGAAATGACCCACCCACCTTGGCCTCCCAAAGTGCTAGAAGTACAGGCCATATAAAGGCACCCTCACCCAGCCATATAAAGGCTTTATAATTTTCTTTAAGTATTCTCACAGAAGACTCTTCCTTATCTTTGTCAAAGAGGAAATACTAAATACATTAGTGCCCAGACATTGTAATGTAGGTCTCGAATTCTAGAACTGAGTAAATCAGTTGTAGTTAGTAGTGTTTTCCCTTTAAGACTAAGAATGTTTTCCAGACGTGGACTTAGAAAATAATGAGAGCCAGGCTTGATGGTTCATGCACGTAATCTCAATATTTTGGGAGTGTGAGGCAGAAGGATGGTTTGAGCCCAGGAGTTCCAGATCAGCCTGGGCAGTGTGGGGAAACCCCATCTTTACAAAAAATACAAAAATGAGCCTGGTATGGTGGCATATGCCTGTGGCCCCAGCTACTTGGGATGTTGAAGAAGTAGGATCATTTGAGCCGAGGAGGTCGAAGCTGTAGTAAGCCATAATAGCGTCACTGCACTCCAGGGTAGGTGACAGAGAGAGA
>NW_012116154.1:12534497-12562661 GCF_000951035.1 Colobus angolensis palliatus | reverse complement strand
TAATCAGTTCATTGCAAATTTCACAGGATTTTTACAGTGTGTGAATCTGAGAGAAAGAGAACATCTGATGCTTTAACTTGTACCTTGTTTATAAAGAAACATTTCTGCCTAATTGTCAATATTACTGATCACTATGACTCTAGCTGGAGACATTTTTAGCTACCTGCAGCATAGCTGAACTTCAGTGTAAAGAGGAGAAATGTCTTTTATGTCAACAGATTTCAGATGCCATCTTGTTTATAAGCATTGGGTATTTATAGTCGGTCTTGAAAACATTTTCTTTTTCTTTTTTTCTTCTGTTTTTTTTTTTTTTTTTTTTTTTTTTTGAGATGGAGTCTTACTCTGTCACCCAGGCTGGAGTGCAGTGGTGTGATCTCAGTTGACTGCAACCTCTGCCTTCAGGGTTCGAGCAATTCTCCCACTTCAGCCTCCCGAGTAGCTGGAATTACAGGCACCTGCCGTGATACCGCGCTAATTTTTGTATTTTCAGTAGAGATGGGGTTTCACCATGTTGGCCAGGATGGTCTTGAACTCCTGACTTCAGGTGATCCTCCCGCCTTGGCCTCCCAAAGTGCTGGAATTACAGGCGTGGGCTGCCATGCCCGGCCAACATTTTCTTAAATAGTCATCCATTAGTCATATATCCAAATGGGACAAACTTTAAATATGTATGTCTGTCAATGAATATCTTAATTAATTTACAGTATACATTAAGGATTTGTTTATTTTTAGAAAATTTCAGTGTTTAGGAAAAAAGTGCGTTATTAAATACGTTTGGGCTTTGGTTAAGTCTATTCACTTATAAATAGTACATTCATAAATATACTTTATTTGAAATATTTGTAAACCTCTGAGACCTTTTTTCTTATTCTTTTGCCAACTTTCAAAAACAATTTTACTTTCATAAGTAGAAAAGCTTAGTCGTATTATATTTTCCTATCTTCTTCTACACCTAGCAGAAATTTACTTTATTTTTCTGACTCCATTTAAGTAGTAGTCTCTCCTCCATTTTTCTTCAAAATAAAGTCATCATAGAAAGTGGAAAAATGAAGGCATGATCCTAAAGCACAGTCTCTGAAATAGAACAAGCATTGTCGCTTTCAACAGTAGTGATGCAGAGGTGGGTCATTGCATAAGTCTCCTGGCATAAACATATATGAACTTTTCTGAACTGGTGATTAGAGAAGAGAATAAAACTTTCCTATATGTCTGTGAGAACTGGACCGTGTGTGATAATACACCTGATGATTAAGGCCACATGCCCGTTAGCTATAGGAATCCGATTCTGTCACTGAATTCAACCACCAAAGTAACACCATGTATTCTGTAAGAATGAACAAGAAATTCAAGTATAGGTATATCCCTTTAGGAATCAACAGTAGTGTAATCATTTAAATACACTGTTTAAAAATCTTACTTGGTTTAGAAAAATGTATTATTCATTACTATACATCTCCATCACTACAACCAGCTATTTCCTCATCTAACCATTTCTTTAGAAGAGGCTTACTTAGCACCTACTAAATACATATAACACAATCGGAATGCAAAACCTATGAAATATCCTTGTAAGATACTTACTCTCTTAAAGGGGAGACAAAACCTGTACCTGTAATATGTAAATATTCTTTCTAACTGCCTTCAGAATCATAGAAAGCATGATTAGGCGTTTAAAGAAGAGATAAATCTTCTAGTGGATGCTCACAGGAGAGTCTTAGGATTTCAATATCCAATTAAGTTGAAATGGCCTTTGACAACTGAAAGCAATAAGATTCCAACAGAGTATCTGCTATAAAATAAGGATTTGCAGCTTTGAAATAGTTTTATTTAGAAGCAGTAGAGAAAAATTTGGCTTCTCTGACACAACCAAAACAATAAAAATAAATCTCTCAACAAACAAAACACACACAAAACAAAAATACCAAGGAACAACTTTCACCAATGAATTCTAATCCAGACATGTATCTGTGCAAGGAATTGGGTGACACCCATTTTCACTTAAAGAGTTTTTACTGTATTCTTTGTTTTAATCCATTCTGTTTAATAGAGTATTCACAATGGTGAGGTTCTGTGAAGTTCATCTTAAATAATGTTGATGCCTGTATAAGCAATATTATTTATTTGTTAAAGACTTGTTGATATATGCCAGTCTATTGAGGCAAAATTTATCCCCAAATTTATAAATTTAACAGACAAAGAGTATGATCCTTAAGATCATTTTAGTTAGGCAGAGTGCATTTACCTGAGAAGTAAATGATATATACGACATTTTGTTCCAAAGATAATTTTCTAAATTTTTATTCCTTTATTTAATGGGCTTCCTGAGGAAAATAAATATAATTTGACCATTGATTTAATTAAAGAGGCAAAAGACCTTCTTATAACGTAGGTAATATTTTTGGAAATTAATGAATGAAAGTTAATTGCCTGGCAGCCTTTCACACCAACTGTGTTGGCAATCTAGTGGCAAACCTAATAAATACTCTCTCATGCAGACAAATGTGTTTTAGATAATGATGGAGTTTTTGAGTGGGGGATTCCAGAGACAGTCATTCGAAAAGAGGACAATAGAATGAATAGAGCCCAGTAGAAGAATTAACAAAAGCAGTGATACACAGAATTGTGAAGCTATTTACAGGCTGACACTCACTGCCACAAGTAACTGACTGCAGATCTAAAACCTATTGTTCCATTTTTATTGGGTTAAAGTCATAGGCTCTAGTACAATACTTAACAGAAATGGAAGCAATCTTTTCCCTTAGATGGAGAAACCTGATGCTTAAAAAACACTTCAAGTTTTTTTCCTTAGAATTTACTTCTTAAAATTGTGGTATTTGTCTTGACTTCATACCATTATGTCTTAAGATCATTTTTGTGTTTGCTGACTTTCTTATGGTTTTTGAAGTGTATAGTTATTTATATTTGAATTAACTTGAAATGACAACCAATTTTGAAGCAAATCTTTATTCTGAGGAGAAATGTTCTATGAATGCTCGATGACAATTAGCATCTGTATGACTTGCATAACTTCTAAAAAAAAGCCTGTTCTTAAAATAATAGAAATCAAAACTCTTTTGTTCCTAGTAATATTTATAGCAACACTGTATGACTATTATTTTTTAAAATCATTTTAGATATAGTTATCCAGGCCTATTCAACATTCATTGAAAGCATGACAGTAGAACTGTATCAATTCAGATTACTCAGTCATATTTATTCATAATCTCCATAGTATATGTAAATATTTTCTTCTAATGCTTAAGCTCCATGTCACTTCAGTGTTGTTTTATTTGCCCTCAAAATGATAACAAGTTAAACTATTTGAACACATAGTAAAAGAATATCATTTTCAACTTGAGCTAGATAGATGTACATTTCCATTTGTTCAATAATCTGGGAAAACAAAAATTTATATTTAGTGCAGGACAGTTGAGTCAGAAATCTCTGAATTCTATTCTGTGTTTCTAATAACCCAAATAAATTACAATCAAGAGAATATTTTTTCAACAATTACATGTAATCTTATCTCCATTGATTTATATATGTATATAATTGAAGCATTATGCATATTTACTATATATTCTTTTATTACTTGTATAAAATATTAGGCTGAAAGTAACCTTAGAGATCATCTAATCTATGTTCCTTCTACAAGTTGAAGAGATTGAGCAATATCAAGGCAAAATGACTCATCATGACAAATGACAATTATTGAGGCATAGTGAGGGCTAGAATCATTCTGATGCCTGCCTTTCTTTGCTTAGTCAGAGATACGAGACCAAAGAAATGTAAAAAGTGTGCTGATTTCCATGAAGAGGAGCCTTTATCTTTATATAGAAATTTATACAAATGTGGCTAAATCCTATAAAGTATAAATCAGTGGCATCTGGTTGCAAGCTTATTTTTCCTTTGCTCTTGTAAGCTGGTAAGAGATGGATATTTTCTGGACACATTGTCCCCAATCTTGGTTATGAAAGTAGATGTCTTTCTATGATAATAAATTACTTCACTTAGCATTTAAATGACCAAGACCCTACTCACTGACTGTTTATTTATTTGGGGTCACTTAATTATGCCTTGCTAGCATTCATTTATAAGTAAACCTTTATTTCTTACATTTCTGAAGAGCTCCCTGTGTCAGCTAGGTTCTTAAATGCTTTTGTCTTCTTCATTGCCATATTGTTTGATGGCCCTTGGTGGCCAAATATTTAATTAAAGTCCCTTGAGGGGACAGTTTTCATGATTTCTTATTGGACATCCGCCAAAGCTTAATTCACCAAGTTTTTGCCATCAACTTAGGTTACTTCTGTGTATATTTTTAAAACTGTCCGTATGTCTTGAGTTTTAAAAACTCCCCAAGAGCAATCATTTCTTACCATCTCCAAAATCTAAGCATATTCAATTTCAACATATATGAAAGTTAGTGTGTAATTTCTTCTTCTAATCTGCTTATAATTCTTTTAAGTTAGTGATTTTTCATTGTGTTTTTCTTTGAAGCACGGAGACTGTCAGCCATGTGGATGAAAATGCTGATTTAGTTAACTTAGATAATACATCAATAATGGTAACTGTTATTTATTGAATGTCAGTTTTTCAACATTTTCTGTAGTGAGTACATAACATGCATTTATTTTTCCATTAAATTTCACTACAAATTTAGGGAAAGTTTTCATTATTCTAAATAAAACGAGATGAGTTGTTAAGTAACTTGCTCAAGTTTATACCAGTTTCTAAGGAGGGACTCTTGGTTTCTGTCGAGATCTCTTGGAACCCAGGTTTTACTAATTTCACAGTACAAACTTCTCTTAGAAAGTGCATGCCTGTTCTCTGTTTACTGACTTCATTTATTGTCATATTGGTTTCTATGGGCTATGAAATGCTAGAACATGCATAGTTTACAAGAAAGCTTTAAATAACACTGTCAGTGTTTTACTTACCAGTCTGTGGTTTGTATCATTTGTGCTGTTCCCTGGATTGAATATTTGTGATTTTATTTTAAAATCTATTTTAGCCGAAGCTTCCTAGTGATAATTGTTGTATTAGGTTTGTCCCCAAGAGTGTTTGGCTCATGAAGCCTTTTTTGTTTATTTTTCAAATTATATAATGCATAGGGTGTTTAGATAATAATATGATAATGCAAAATCCAGAGATGATAGCTTTAATTTTCTTATAGAGAGTTAATCTGTTTCTTAACAGATCCTACCTTGTTTTGTCCCTAAGACTATTACTATCAGAAAATACGAAATTTCATTTTCCTTCATTATAAAATTGATCTGGTCTTTGTCAGAGAAAAAAAAAGTCTTCATGCACTTAAATTGATTTCTGTTTTTTCCAGTAACAACAACAACAACAAAAAGATACATTCTGAGGCAAGAAAGAGTTAAAAAAAATATTTTAACAAAAGAGACTTAAAAGTCAGTAATCTTAAATTCAGTGTAACAGAATTAGAAATTTTATTTTCTTCTTTTCTGGAATAACTGCAACACCTGTAACATTCAAAGTGTGGAGACTGAAAGTGACATTTTTACTGATTTTCTTTGAAATGATTGCTGGTTTGACTGAGCTGACCTTTGCTTTAAATCAGAATTGATTGACCAATTGAGTCAACATGGTTAAATTGGTTGTGCATATATACAGAGACTTTGTTTATTGAATTTAGGATATTCTGAGTAACATAATTTTTTCCTCTGCTTCTCTTCTGCTCCAGGAAACACTCGACTTTATGATTGCATTTAATAATGTGTCAGAAAGCAAATGGAAATAGAACCATACACAGGGGAGAGTAACAGTGGATCCTGCAACTGTTTAACATCCAAGAATCCTTTCAGATACTCCTGTAGTTTGTATGTTACATTGGTTTGTTATATTAAAGATGGTATCTAAAATGTGGCTTTTGTGAAGTTATCAGAAAACCAAAAGCCATTGACAGTATGATAACCATCTATTATAACTGTATAATTTCCAACCTTTAAGAATATTCTAGGAGTACATCCTAGAACATTCGGATAAATCTGAATGCACTAAGGATATTGCATTCTATCTCTGTTTCCAAGTCAAATTTTTATTGTTGTAACTGGATAATGCGTAGAAAAGAAATCAAGTAATACATAAAAGAACCAATATAGATGCTAAGATTTGGGTGCAGGATATTTCTAAAACTAATAGCTTTCTTGTTCATTTAAAATATATAATTTCCTTTATTTTGGCATACTTCTTATCATTTGGACATCAAAAACAGGCCTGAAACTCAGAAATTAATAATCAGAAGGATATGAGAGCCAAACCCTTCTGAGTTGCAGAGGTGCCTGCCTCTCAGTGCCAAATCAACCACTGATTTCATAAACTTAGGCTTCGTGTTATGAACTCTACTGCCAAAGAAAATCAATAAAAACAATTTCCTTCTGCATTCATGATCCTCTCCTCATACTCTTTCTTCATATTCTTTTCAGGGTCATTTTGTCAAAATGCCACAGGGCCATACAAAATGTAATTTTTTGTTTCTGTGTGTGTGTCCCATGAAACCTGATTTTTCATGTACACTTTTGATTGGTATAAAGCGTAACTTTGAGGTTTTAAGTAAAATCAAAAACTTCATGTTTTTAATTTTGAAAATATTGAAGGAATCACCAAGTTTTTTGTTGTTGTTGTTGCTACTGTTTTAGCATAAATTTTGAGGCTGTGTATAATGTATATAATATATGACACGCAGTATAGCTAGTATATCTATAGAAAGAGAGAATATGTGTGTTTATTACATGTGTGTATAATATAGTGTATCTACTAAATTAATCTTTATTGGATATCTGAGAAGACATTGAGAGAATGAAGTATAAAATGATGTTTTAAAAAGAAAGTCTTTTTCAAGCCTCTGAACCTCAAACGTAACTGAAAATTGAGATACCCACAGATAGATCTATTATTATTTAATCAGTAACTCCTTCATTCATGTGTATGTACCATGTGGATTACTGTAATGGCAGAGAAAATATATGAATGCCCTTTCCTTCAAAAAGCTTATTCAGATATTCAGAAGATGACATAACTTTAATACATGCAGGTATATAATACATCTTGTTTTTAATGCCAACAAATTTTTCTATGAGATTTGTGTGTTTCTCCTATATTTAATTCTTAGGGACTGAATCTACAAAATATTTCACAAAAAATTTTGCAAGGGTTGAGCATGCTATCATGGGTGCTTTTTTAATCCAGGGCCTGACAGATCATTAGGACTTAATAAATAATGATAATTATTATTATTATTATCATTCTAAAGCAATCCAAATGGGAAATGTATTATTTTCCTTCATTTCACATTTGAGAAAACTTATCCCCAAGTTAAGTACCTTATAAAAGAGATTGCACTTATTAAGTAGCAATGCTGTCATTCAAAACAAGGGATAATTGATTTTAATTAATGGTCTTATCTCCTTTATAATAAGGGAATGGATATTCAAATTAATATATTCAGTATTTAAATTGTCTGCCTCATTCTATAGAGTATAATGGTCTCTAATATGGAATGAACAGGTCAGTGTTAGACATTGACATGAGCAATTTCTAGATGTTATCTCTTCTCTGTATTACAGCATCTCAATGAGGGTCGGTTTTTTTAAATGTCCCCATTTTATAGATGAAGAAACTGAAGCTGGGAGAAGCTGAGAAACTTGCTCAAAATAAATAGATGGTAGTAACTGGAGAAGACAGTCAACCCAGTTCGATCTGAAAACTATATGACTTTTAAGCTTGATAGTGGACGGGCACAAAGTTGTATAAAGTGTTGAAAGCAAGAAGATTTAAATGTTTACAGTACACCAAAAATGAAAAAGCAGGTAAAAAGACCCAAGATTATATTTTGAACCACATAATAAGTATCAATACTGTTTTCAAAATAGGAAGCTAAAATGTTATTTTTAAAAATTTAGATTGCTAACCAAAGAAAATCAGATGAAGTTTTACTTATTGTTTTCTGTTACTTCATTGCAACAGAATTATATGTTTAATATAAAAAATTTGGAAACACCAATGCAGGAGAAAAAAGTCACCTTTACTCCTATCACCCAGATATAGGAACCTTTAAAATGTTGGCCCATGTCTGTGCATTGTCACTGTGCTCTATGTGTATACATGGAGGAAGTTCTCTCTTTGTTTGTAGGGTGTGTGTGTCTTTGTATGTGGCAACAAAATGTCCTAAGGCTTTTGTAATAAAGTACCATAAATAGGGTGTCTTAAAACAACGGAAGTCTATTATTTCACAGTTTTGGATGTTAGAAGCCCAAAACCAAGATGTTGGCAAGGCCATGATCCCTTAGGAGCCTTTAAAGTAGAATCCTTCCTTGCCTCTTCTCAGCTTCTGGGGGTGGCAGCAACCCTGGGTCTTGCCTGGCTTGAAGCTGTGTTGCTCCAATCTCAGTTTCTGTGCTCACATGATGTTCACCCTCTGTTTCTGTCTTCCCTTTTGTAAGTGCAGTAATCATATTGGACCCATCATCTTCCAGTGTGACCTCGTCTTAATTTAGCTAATTACCTCAGCGAAGTCCTTATTTCTGAATAGCATTACATGATGAGATACTTGGAATTGGAACTTTATCTTATCTTTTTGGGGACACAAGTCAATTCAATTCATAACACACACACACACGCTATAATTTTGCAAAACTGGAATTTAGTTCATATATTATTTCAGAGCTTACTTCATCTAATATATTGTAAATAACTTCCATGGTCACTAATTAAGATTAATAATGGTTAAAGTTCTCAAGTTAACTTGCTTAGATTTTCAATAAAGAAGTTAAAGAGTTTTAAATTAGAATTTTGCTTTTCAAAAATGTGAATATATTTTATCACCCCTATGGTGCTTTTGTGAGGAGCTAAGACACCACTCTGAGGGATGCTGTGTAAACCTGATAGGTCATTATTTTCCCCTGGCAATGCAAGAACACCAGAAATTTGACTTATTCCCATCCTTTCACCTGCATATTGGCAATAAATATAAGATCTGTGTGGCAGCTTCAGTTTAGTGTACTTAGCTCTGAGTCATCGTAACATCCAGGAGAGCAATTCTTCGGTGAGGTGGAATGAGCAGCACTTTAATAGCAGTGCTTAGCGGTGAGGCTGTCTGAGAGGCAGAAAAGAGATTTTAAATTAAATGGACTTTACTGAAAATTGTCTTCACTTTGTAGTTTGAAGTCAGGGATGCAATTTTCAACTTTCTTTTCCCTCCACTTACCTGTTGCTAAGAGATCACATTCCGGGTAAAATTAATGCTTCTCCAATTACAAAGCATGTAGTCAGCAACGGAAAGGAAACGTAACACGCAGTCTGTTGGTTAGAACTTAAAAAAAAAAAAAAAAGTAGCATTAGAGAGAAAATCATGCATATAAGAGACATTTAACAAATGAATATTAAGTCAATCAGCACGTACTGAGTAGTAAGTCTTAAACGTCTTGTCTCTGAGACTAAGCAATTCACTTTATGTTTTTGTGCTTTAGATTATTCTGCTTTTTAACTCTTAGGAAATTAAAATGTACTTTCAAGGTAGAATTGACAGTGTTATTACCCACTAGCTTCACCATAATATTAACAGAAATTTCTTGCATCTCTGGAATCTTTTGGAACCAGGAAAAAAAATCACTTTATGTCAGGATTCTTTTAATTGTGCAATACAATTTCACTGCTAAAAGTGGAGTTCTATTGGTAATGGAGGTGAAATCTGGAGATACATGATATTGGGTAATTGAGTGTTAGACCTCGTTAGTAGTATCACAGTTTTCCTTACACGTTCCCTGAAAGCTAGTATCTCATATATAAGTGTTCCTGCTATCACGCTAACCAATGATCAGCAACCTGTTTCACATCAGCCTCATCATTCAGTTAGTAAACATTCACTGGACTCTAGTTCAACTAAGGCTCCACTTGAGACTCTGTGGCATTGGCAATGCGATGTGGGACAAGGCTATTCTACTCTTAAGATTCACTCTCTGATTTATGAGATAATATATGCATATATTATAAGGAAAGGAGGCTCTGTTTCTCTCATGTTAAATGAAGAGCTTAGAGCTACTCTAGCTTGATATTATCTAGTACGAGGAGTATTATAATGCAGTAATAATGACATAATAAGGATAAATATGTTAAGTCACCCCCCCTTCAAAAAAATCTGTCTTTTTTTCTGTCCAAACACTAAGAAGTGCTCAGAAAATTCATAGACTTCTAATTTTTCTCTTCATACTTAATACAAACAAAATGAGAATTCAGGTGAGAATTTAGTTCAGGTGTTATTATTAGCTAACCTCACTGACCAAAGCCACGTTCGCAAACTTACCCGTCTCTCAGATGCCTTCTAATGAGCTCTATTAATCTGTTCTCTGCACCTCCCCCTTTGGAATTTCACTCTGGTATTACTCTTTTGAGGTGCTTTGATATAATGTTTGATTTTAAATAGGATTTAATATATTTTGGTCATGCCATTGGCACAATACTTAATATCCAAAATATGCTTTCACATATGGAGAGTACCACTGTGGTTTTAAATATTATTTCATAAAGGTTCAATTACTCCATTTCCTTTAACCCTCCACCTCCAAATAGTAGACAAAGAAGGGGTGCGTGAACATTTTTAAATATCTCTCCCATAAATTCATTAATTTAGTTCATAATTTCCTAAAGAAAACTGTCTAAAGACAATATAAGATAAAGGAAATAATAATTAAGCCATCCCCAGGGATACTGGATGTACCTGAGAACCAGTTGCTGATCCTGATAGAGTAGAACAAGGACTGACATGAGGAGTAGGAGGCCTGGGCTTTATTCCTTTCATGGTCACAAACACAAGTTTTCATTGTTTCATCTAGAAACATCTAGAGGCTTGGAGGAGATCCATGCTTTCCAAGTGTACTATGCATCAGATTCAGCTGTGAAGCATGTTAAAAATACAGATACCTTAGGTCCATCTAAGTTAGGAAGAATTTGAATTTAGGGCCAGCGCCCAAGATTCTCTGATTTTTACTAATTCTGTAGTGATTGGGACCTACAACAAGGTTTGGGAACCACTGTTCCAGGGATGTCTAGGATTTTTATTTCATTTGGAATGGGTATGACGCTCCATGTCTACATCAGGAAAATTTTATCACTGAGATAAAAAAACACCTACTTGGAATTAGAAGGACAGTATTTTAGTCTGAGATCTGCAAGACTTTACACTTTTGAGATTCATTTTCTTTCTCTGAAAAATGTGGATCGTGTCAGTGGTATTTCTGTGGGCTGCTGAATAGGTGATCGTACTTAGCATACTGTCAGTAAGTATTAGCAGGTGGAACACAAGGAGAAAGAGAAATAGCAGCCAGTTCACAAAATGAAGTGTTATCAAGGAACCAGGAAGAAATATAAATATGTGAAATGAGTAAGGAGTAAAATAATGTTCGTTATGCTTCCATTATATTACCAGCTTAGTTCATTCATTTATGAGTGCATAGCCCTTTTTCTAAAAAATTCAACAGAACAAACAAACTTCTTCCTTTTATATCTATGGGGAATTTTGAAAAGTTCATTCTAAGATATCATAGAAAATTGTCAATGGCAAGTGCTGTGAAGTTGCTAGAGATAAATAATATATACAGTGAAACAATGAGAACAGTGCAATACCTTGTATTCTGAAAGAATATTTTAAGCTTCAGATTTCACTCATACCAAAAGATACTTTTTAATACTTGTTATCTCCTATTTAAGGACCTAATTGTGCACAGCAGTTTTAATATGCACAGTTCCATCTCTCCATGAGCTTATAGTTTAATGCAGTCCATATAAAATTATAGAAAGAGACACTATGTAGACACGACATTCCAAACATATTTCTAGCTTTTTCTTACAGGCAAATTGGACCTTAATTTTTTTTGCAACCTTTAAAGCAATAATTCTCATCATTTTGATCTTTATTTCTTCTGATTCTGCTAATTGATGAGAAAGTAGATAATACAGGAGTAGATAATGTGTGAAGGCAAGGAGTAGATGGGAAATCTCTGTACCTTCCTCTCAATTTTGCAGTGAACCTAAAACTGCTCTAAAAAAATAAAGTCTTTAATAAAAAAGAAAGAAAAGAGAAAAAAACTCCATTGCATTCAGCTAACACATTGTTGCTGTACAAAAATTCCTGCACAGCAAGATGACTCGTAAACTGAAGGCAGGCAGAATGTGTAGGAACTGTATTAGGCTTGTAGACTCCAATATATACACCCTTGTACAAAGCACATTTCAGCACAAAGAATTCAATAATCTGACACTTCTCTGGTGAAGTGCATTATTCTGCTGTAGAGTAAATTGCTATGGCCAAATTTTTCAGTAGGATCCAATTCTCTATAATAACCCAGCAAGGTCACACCTCAAATGAAGCAGTGACCTACCTGAATGTCCCCTCATAACTATCGAGGGATTCCAAGGAAGCAGGACGTCTCCCTAACCTGTCTGCTGGGATCCTTGAGACTGAGTTATAAGAAAGGAGGCTGTGTCCATTGAACTCCACCTGACATTGTTCTTTATCATTGTTTCCTTAGCTTCTGAATTTTTGTTCCAGGGATAGATTATAAATAGGACAAACAGTGCCTAGAGTAGGCTCCGTGACTCATATAAGCCATAATTACACTGGCCATGAGACTATTTCTAGAACAGACTTAAGGCCTGTAATTCAGAGAATAACATTTGTTTTAAAATATGGCTCCAGATTCTTTTTTGGCTTTGTCCTAGAAATGTTGAGGGTAACAGAAAAGATGACTCTGTTAAATACCTATAACTTCTTAATATCTGTGTGTGTGTGTGTGTGTGTGTGTGTGTGTGTATTTACACATTGAAATTGATGTTATGTTTAAGCTAACTGCTAAACTGATAGACTAAAAAATACCTTTAAAACACATTATAGTTTCCTTTTTTGTGCCTTTATTTTTAGGGATAAATGAAGGTTTTTAAAAAGGGAGTTTACTGCAACCATACAGCAGCTCTATGCCAACTGTTGCAGAGAAGGCCCTTCTGACTCAGAAACACTAACGCATAGAGTAACCTGCTTTATTCTGGTGAAACCAGGGTTCGAAACCTCATCCACTTCATTCGCTTTGCTGAAATAAGCAAGTCTCCCTGGTGCCTCATGCCTCAAATTCCTTTTTGAAAACACCTGTTCTTCTCATGGAATTTGGGGCCTTCTCAGTGACAATTCGAAGGAGTTTTTTAAATGAAACAATTAGCAGAGAAAGCTCAGAGAGAAGTAATGGGAATCATCTTACACATCATGAAAAATGCTTAAAGAAAGTAAAAATAATATTGCAATACATTTCCTCCAAAATGATACTTTAATGTCTAGAATTATTTTAGAAAAATATTCAGTTTTTGCATAATGATTATGGATTAAATGATGATAAAAGTTTGGTGGAATTATACCAAATTTTCTGTAAAAGTTGAAACCTATCTATGAATGAAAGATGAAATTGTTCTTATTAGACCACCTGTTCATCTGGCATATTTTTTCCTTAACATTTTTGTCTTGGTTGTACTTATGTTAATTTTAAGTATGAATCTGTAAGATAGTATTAGCTACTTCTTGGCTGTGTTCTAATATATATTTTATATATATATTAATCTCAAATTTTCTCCAATTGATTCATTTGTTGGTTCTCTCAACAGATCAGCTGTAAGTTGAATTTCTGAAGTTTGACCCTTTTAAAAGCTGAAATATTGTGCAACAATCTTTCACAGCCCAAATACTTTGATTGCATTATTGAGATCTTTAGATTAACTGAGAAGGTAACTGGTCTTGTATTCAATCTGTGAATGACTGATCTACTCACACTTAATTTTAAAAAGTAAAGGTATTCCATGCCTAAAGTGAATTTTCCTTTCCATTGAATGCCGAATAGATACAAAGTGAATTCTAGAAAAATATGAGATATGCATGTATGTATGAGAATAAATCCTTCATATTTACCATCAATTACCACCTTAGATATTCTCAAATGTTCACTTTACTTACCTGTAGTAGGATTTATCAATTGACCAATACACCGGCTCATTCAACAGTGTAATTTTTGAGTTATTTCACTGAAACAAAATGGGCATAATTATTTAGACGGACATCTGACAATGAATACTTTTCAGACTTGGCTGGGTAATGTTTTTAGCATCACTGATCCAGCAAGATCCAATAATAAGAATGACTTTTTGTTTAATAGAATTCCCTCTAGAATGTTCTGCTCCATTAGTAAAAGGGAGTTGCTCAAGTTGCATAGATATGTTCTCAAGGACATTGACTAATAAAACAGACATTTGTGTCTAGATGCTGAATGTTGATGTGCAGACATTTGCTCAAGCAAACCATTGTCTAAATATATAAGTTGTGTTAACAAAATGATTACTGTATTAAACTTAGAATTGCTTAGGCCTAATCAGATTTTTTTTAAATTACTATAGCCTATAGAAATATTTCTTCCCCAATATAGAATTGTTTTATATATTTAGGTCACTCTGCAAAGATTATTAACAACTTTCATAAAAACAATCAAAAGAATACAGTATGAGAAGTCACTTTGTAGAGAATAGAGGAAGTTTTATTAATGTTTTTGTCCCGGACTTTTATATTCTACAACTTAGTATGTTAGATTCATGAAGATGAACAAATATAGGTGTTTGTTAATGCAGCGCTGCAAAGTAGTGGCATTCACAGTTATATCAAACACAAAGTAGTGGCATTCAGAGTTATGTCAAACACAATATATGCAGGGCCATCCAAAAGAGACATTATGCAGGGTTTAGCTGTGTTTGTATAAAATACTACAGCTTTCTCTAGGATGCCTTTCCCTTGTGGAAAAAAGCTTAATTCTGCCAAGGCAATAGTGCAGGGCCCCTTCTTGCCCTTATTTGCTTTTAGAGACTTACACTGTCAGGTTGATAAATGGTCTTTGACAGAAGCAAAGGTAATTCAAAGCTCATTCACAGGTAGAATAGTCTTTAATAGATTCTTTTTTTAAACTCTCTGGTGGAGAAAAAATATATAGAGAGAATGCTTAGTATTAACTCACTGTGAGGCTGTTGTTCTCCCCAAAACCAAAAACCCATAGTCTCTGTACAGCTATATTTTTGTCATTCTATCATGCTTACTGTGTACATGTCTGTCTGTTATTTACAAACAGGCCTATTTATTTTGTATCCATATGAAAGAAAATCAGTGTTTAATTAGGAAAAAAAAGTATTTGGTTGAAACGTGGTGTGCTTTTTTTGCAGGAGAGGGGGCAGCCTTTCATAAACTGAATAACGTTGAACATATATTTGGCAAGCTCACCCTATCATAATGATGATTTGGAATTACAGAAAAGAGTTGAAGGTTTTAGTAAATGCAGGCAAATTTTAGTTCTATTCTCTTTGCTTTTGATGTTTGACAAATCAATTCATTAGTGATAAAATAATGGGGTAAGTCAGCAGGGAGAGCTCAATTCATTGCATTTATCCCACCCACCATAGTTCATCTGCAGAGTGGTTGCTCTGATTGTGTTAGATCATATTCCCATCATCCTCCCAGGCATAGATCCCTCACATTTCATTTAGGTTTATTCCTTTTGTTCTTTTCAAAAAAGACTCAGGAATATAGCATTGAGAAAGAGTTTTTCCTGCAGTATTAAGGAAATTCTCTAATTAATGGTAGATACAAATAATAGGATATATGTTTTTCTGGTTATTCTGAAGACAGTGAGAATGATAGTTGCTATTACTTTTATATTAGCTCATATAAATAACTACTCTTATACTAAACCAGTATCAGAGCTATAAGTTATGTTTACTATCTCTGCTTTTCTAAGCTTGGACATGTAATGAAGTTAATTTTCTTTGGAAGACAGTGTTGGAGTGATCTACAGCCCTCACATGGATGCACACTAGCACACCTCTACGAGAGAAATATAACTGATTGAAACCCTAGGGCAATCATTTGGGCAAATAAAAATGCCCAATTCAATGAAGGGCTTTTCTGGGTTTCATCATATTTGGCAGAAATAATATGTTAAATCTTTTTTAAATGCATACAGGAAAAAAAGTATAATTATATCGGTCATTCTACTGAGCACAGCAGTTGCATCACCCTGAGATATGCAGTCATGCATATATCTAGAGGAGAGTGGTACAAAGAAGATCATATACGTCTCACTTAAAGAGACCATAATTGTATAGATGTGTAAAGACTCATGCATGAATAATTATGCTTCAATATAAGCAAACACAATGTAGAAAGAGTTTTTTTTTTTTTTTTTTTGAAAAAGGAGGCATTGACAATGTGAGAATAAATACAGAGGAAAGAAGCAGGCTCTTGAACTAGGTACCAATAAAAGCTTCATGGAAGAGTGACCATTTTAGAAATTTGAAGATGTGTAAGATCTTGTAGAGTTGCTGGTGGAAGGGGGCAACTTTAAGAGTGGGGAACACCACGTATGAAGATATGAAGGCCAGAAGTCCGAGACCGTTTTACAGAATTGTGTTATCTCAGTCACATTACTCACATCACATTATGGGAATGTGTCAAATATAAGAGTGGAATGATGGCTGACACATTCACCCATTAATTCACTCATTCACTGAGTTCATAGAGTTCCTGCAATGAGTTCTAAGAACTCAATGAAATCAATGGGTGAGTGTAATGCTAGCAAAACATTTAGAAATGAATGAAATATAGCAGCTGTGTAGAGGTCATTCTTTACTGTGGAATATGGAAGAAAAACAGGTAATTACGAGGCAATATAATAAATTCTGAAGTTGGAGCTTTCACAGAATGTTATGGAAGTAAAACACATGTCCCAGCTAAATCTACTTGAGAGAATCAGGAAAAAATTAACAGAGAAGCTGATATGCGGCCTAGATCCTGAGGCGTAAATATTATAGTAGATGGAGAATGTGAGATGAACAGTCAAAGCAAGTGAAATAAGTATGTGTAAATGCAAACAGGTATAAAAGGGCATAGTTTTTCGGGGTAGAAGGACTTGAGTACTGTGCTTAAGGGATTAGATTTGTTACGTAGCACTACATCATTGAAAGCATCTGAGCAGACAAGCAAAAAGATCTTATTTGAATGTTAGAGCCATTGATTTATAGCACACATAAATAAACAAAATAGATTTCAGTATACTCAATCCACTGATATCTAATATCTTCTAAGTTATGATGATATCTTAGACCAAGTAGAGATTATAATGTGTCAATCATTACAAAGAACTGAAGAATCCATCTGCTATATTATTAGTTCAATTGACTCATCATTACTTAGTCTAATATAAACCTCTTAATTTCAAGTAAAACAGAACAATTAAAGGGATAATAACTCACAGCAGGTCATGTGCAGTTTAGTGACTAAATAAAAGACTTCTGAACAAGGCTAGGGCATCTATCTAAGTCCACTGAATATGATAATATATAAAGAAGCATCTATGCCAAATATAATAGTAGTTCCTCTAGCCTCTGTCCAACCACAGATCAGGACTGAATACTAAGCAATGATGTATAATCATTACATGGCATGATTATTTCACTGTTTGCATACACAAATTTATAAAACCAAACAGTATTTATTTTAGTTAAATATGTAAATCATAATCCTTTTCAAGATATGCATGAATTCTTCGCTTAAAATCCTCCAATCCATCTCTCTGAGGATGAAACCTAAATTTCTTGCCATACCTTACAAATATTTCTAGTATCTCAACAGTGCATACTCCTAACTTTGTCTGTTATATTCTTTCCTGGGCTTTGTACATTCCAACCAAACTGCTTTTCTAGCTATTTTTCAAACACAGCAAGCTCATCACCCCAGGCCTTTTGTACTTGCTCTTCCTACTATCCATGCTCTTCTTCCCCAAGATTCACATGGTTGTTTTGCCTTTCAGATCCTCACACAGTGTCACCACACTATCTGTTCTAAATTAGCTGTACTCTGCTGCCCCAAAACCCCCGTCACATTCAACCATATCACGCCTCCTATCTGAAATCATCCCATTATATCTTCTTACTTATATGTTTATTCTATCTCCTTCTATCTCACATCCCCACCACATAAACACACTAGATCGCAAAATAGGAGAACAATTTGTTCATTTAGCACATTACTGTTTTCTGAGGACCTAGGGCAACAAGTGTTCAGTTGAATGGATGAAGATATAACATTATTATATACTTAGATCCTGGCCTTCAAAAGCGATGTTAATTACAATGAGTACAAACTATCTTTGGGTGTGGCTGGAAAGGAAAATGTGTTTTAGTCCCCTCTACATCATGCAAAGACATTTGTTTGGTTAAAAGTTTCATGTATTGGCCAGACACAGTGGCTCACTCCCAGCACTCAGGGAGGCCAAGGAGGGTGGATAACCTGAGGTCAGGAGTTTGAGATCAACTTGGCTAACATGGTGAAACCCTGTCTCTACTAAAAATACAAAAAATAACCAGGCATGGTGGCACATGCTTGTATTCTCAGCTACTCAGGAGGCTGAGGCAGGAGAATTGCTTGAACCCGGGGAAGCAGAGGTTGCAGTGAGCCAAGATCACACCACTGCACTTTCCCCTGGGCTACAGAGGGAGACTCCGTCTAAAAAAAAAAAAAAAGCTTTCTTTATTTGATAGACCTAGCCTTACCATCCTGCATATGAGATTCATACCCACCGATACTTTGCTCATCATTTGTACCAGGAAAATTAATAGGAATTAGGAGGAAATGTTAGTGTCCTTTCTTCTTCTCCCCCTACTCTAGTATATAATCAACCATGCCCTTCTCATCTACAAAGTACTTATTAAGGCTCTGCTGAAAAAGACTTTGAAAGGGAGCCTGCAAAAAGGAAATTACATGATTGTCTGGACCTCACCCTTTTTTTACAAACAGAGACAGATGTAGATAAAAGTGATGGGATTATATTTATTATGTGCACCCCTTTGTAACATGTTGCCTTCAAAAAGCCTTTTTTTTTTTTTGTTCTTGTTGCCTTATTTTGATTTACTTATCTCTGTTCTATAATCATGAATACGACCTTTGCATTTGCCTGGAAGTGGTTCTTTTGCATGGTACCATACTAATTTTGGGGATGACATAGTGTTGTTTAGAGATGAGCAAAGTGCCATGGGAGAAACAACCAGAGATTAAGAGTAAATAAAAAGAAACAATAACTGAGATCACAGAGCTGGTTTTACTACCTGGTCAGCTTAGACCTTGGGCAATGGATACAGCTCTGAGTCTCCTAGAGCCTTAATTTCTACCTCTATAGTATCTTCTCTCACAAATTAAAGAAATGATGTATAACATACCTGAAGAACCTGATTCTCTATGTCTGAGATATGCATACTTGTCAAAAGATGCACAGGTAATTTAGATATGTTTAGAAACAAAGGTGTGGATTATGACTTGGGACCCTCAAGACATGGGCCTAGCTTTGTTACTCCTCTAGTAATGCTAACTCTGTCATCACAGCATGCAAAGGTCAGTTTTGACTATCTGATATGGGCCCTATTGTATCTCATGGGGGGGTGGCATCTATAACTGCCTTAAATTCAATGAGGAATTATTAATAGCTTTTTAAATCCAGAACTTAATCCTTCCTTCTTTTTATTATTTTTTGAATCAACTTCACTATGTCACTTTTTCTGTGGAAAATTGCTTCAATTTATCTCCATATGTCCCAGAAGCAAAATTCAAATGACTTTAAACCAGAAAGGATGTAAAGTCCTCCAACAAGTCCTGGCAGTGTTTGTGTAGGTATAAGGCCAGTTTTAAATTTCCCAATGTAGGTTATGACCTCATCAAAATATTTGTATCTCTAAAATATCCTTGAGATTAAGTGACATGCAAATATTATGTAGCATATATATTTCATTCTAGTGAGACAGTTATTTTCCTTGCCTTTATGTAGTCTGAAGTTTGAAAGCCAGGCTGTTTTTGAAGCTCTTAAGAGTGTCGTGGAATGAATTATGTCTGTTCTGACATAGTAATGTCTGAAGGATCAGCTCTGGCATACTCATCAAGTTTATGTTGCCAATGCTCTTAATATGTATTAGATTGTGCTAATTAATTCTCCATCCAGGATATAACATGTTAACCTTTTCTGATACCATTCTTTATCAAAACAGATTATTTTAATTCTTGCTTTATTTAAATTCCTTTTGTGGCCTGTTAGTATAAAAAAAGAAACACATTTAAAAATGCATTTGTTTCATACAGAAATATTCTAAGAGAAAATCTAGAAGGAAACTTCCTTTTTCTACTTTCCTAAAACATAAATAAGACATTAGTGTAAAGCAGTGGTACTATTTAAAATATACCACTGGTGTTGAAGCTTTCTCATCTAAATTGGTGTATATATCTTTATACTTACAAAGTTTCCATACAGTTTATTCAAACAAACCAATTCTAAGAAAGCTACACTTTATTCTTATTTCTCAAACTCCCCATATGCCAAATGAAACAGCCAAATTGCACTTTTTCAGCATCTCAACATAGTTAGTATTATTATAGCCATTATTTTATGAAGATGTAAAACATACAGGGAGATCTGGCATGCAGCATCATTACACCGACTATCTATTTGTATAATGCACCACATTAAGGGGTTAAAGAAGGGAAAATCATGATCATATCAACAGATGATAAAACAATTCTTATTCATGTCAAACAAATCTTTGCACACGTAGAATAAAAGGGGATTTTGTAATCCTCATGCAATCCTATATTTAGGGATAAAACACTGGAAGACTTTAAAATTTGAGACTGGGCAAGAATGCTCATTATCACTGCTTCAGTACATCCTATGAGATCTTCAATACAAAAAGGCAAAAAGAAAAAAAAAAAGAGAAATTGTAATGATTGGAAATGTTATCATATAGACATATATGTACATACATACACACATAAATTTGATGTTATTATGGATATTAAAAAATCAGGCTGGGTGCAGTGGCTCACGCCTGTAATCCCAGCACTTTGGGAGGCCAAGGCTAGCAGATCACCTGAGGTCAGGAGTTCAAGACCAGCCTGATCAATGTGGAGAAACTCCATCTCTACTAAAAATACAAAAATAGCTGGGTGTGGTGGTGCCTGCCTGTAATCCCAGCAACTCGGGAGGCTAAGGTAAGAGAATTGCTTGTGCCCGGGAGGCAGAGGTTGCAATGAGCTGAGATCGTGCCATTGCACTCCGGCCTGGGCAACAAGAGTGAAACTCCATCTCAAAAAAAAAAAAAAAAAAAAATTGTACAAAAATATGAAAGTATTTTCCAAAAGGATGTTAAATTAGAAACAGAATGAGTTAATGGAGATGATAGATATCAGATACTGAAGACAGTAGTAGACAAATCAATTGAAAATTTTCAAGGGAAATGTTGCAAATGTTTAGCTCCTCTTTCTTAATATGTCTCACCACTTCATGTTTATGAGATAGGATGGAAAGGGAATTATGGGAGGTAGATACTTGTTAAGAGCTTGCTTTTGTGAGAGTTGATAGCATAGGTGTATTTCACCCACCTTCTACAATGGAATCGATAAGGAAAGCACATTTTATATGACAAGATGACTTAAAAGAAGGCCTTCAACAATGCTTTCAAGTATTGCTACTTGGAGAATTTGATATATGACTCTGAAATTTAGAAGACACAAGGTCCACTGACTGACTCCTGAATAGAAATCTAGAGAATCAAAGAGGAGATATAACAAGCTGTTTTGAAGGAGAAATTAAAATGAGGTGGCTGATTTAGGATCAGAATTCTGATCCCAGAATTTACTAGGTTAAAGGAGACAGGAATACTTTCTGAGGATTAGATGTGGGCCATGTGGAGAAAAAAACTGGCCTATAGCTGTTTTTACTTCTATCTAACAAGGGTCAGTTGGTGTGATCTAACAGTAAGAATCTGTGCCACCCTGGACAATTAGGGACTATGCCCATCTTCAGAAAGTGGAAGGAATTAATGTAACATCCATGTCATGGTGGTTGCACTGAGAGGGAATCAGTAAGGATGCTTATGTGGAACTTTCAAAAGATCCCAGAACCAAGACAGCTTTAAACATCTGCCAGATTCAAAGTACATAAAACCAATTCTCTCTCTCTCTCTTTTTTTTTTTTTTTTTTTTTTTTGTAGAGACAGCGTGTCACTCTGCAGCCAGACTGGAGTGCAGTGGTGCAGTAATAGCTCATTGTAACCTCAAACTCCTGGGCTCCTGTGATCCTCCCACTTCAGCCTTCCAAGTAGCCAGGGCTACAGGCACATGTCACTATGCTTGGCTAATTTCTTTCTTTTTTTTTGTTTCCAGAGACTAGGTCTTAATATGCTGCGCAGGCTGGTCTTAAACTCCGTGCCTCAGCTATCAAGCTATTTTTCCACTTTGGCTCCCAAAGGGCTGGGATTTTAGGCAAGAATCATGACCAATCTTCTTCTTCTTTCTTCTTTCTTTCTTCTTTCTTCTTTCTTTCTTCTTTCTTCTTCTTCTTCTTTCTTTCTTCTTCTTCTTCCTTTTTAAAGCAATCAAACATCCTAGATGTAATTTTCAAGTAATTTAGTCAGTCAATCCCAAAATGTGTTTGGAATATTACAAGTCCAAAAGTTGGCAAGATAAGTTTTAAGAAGAACAGATTTGGTGATAGAAAGAGATTTCCATACCTGATGTCAAAATTTATTTTAAAGCCAGAGTGGTTAAGAGGTTGGTATTGCAGATTACACAACGTTAGACAAAACAACCAAATGCAATAGGATAAGAAGTTACAAAATAGGTTCACATATATGTGAATAATTAATTTATGAATGTTGTGTCTGTGGAAAACAGTGGTCTATTGACTCCAGTCAATAAATGAACCTGGGATCATTGGATGTGGGAAGAGTGGAAATTGACTTCACAGAATGCACAAAATAAATTTCAGATGTCTTAAACATTTAACATTTAAAGACAGAAATGTAAAACATTTAGAAGATCACATAGAAAAACATTATCACCTCAAGAGTGAGGATCTTTCCTTCTGCCAAACAAGACACTAAAAGTGAAAACTACAAAGAATATATATTTATTGAATTTGATCTCATTAACATTAGAAACATCAATGCAACAGAAGACTCGATAAACCAAGTTAAAAAAATAATGCCACACATTAAGTAAAAGATATTTAGAATACTGGGATATATATACACCACCTTTTCAAAATAAACAGAATAGCAGCAGATGTGAAAAGTTATCCAAGTGGCTGGTAAACACATGAAAAGTTGCTCAATATCTCTAGTAACCAAGAAAGGTTGACTGGAGCTGCATTTAAATACTATTGACAAGCATCAGATTCCAAAGAAGTCCAACAGCAGGTAATACCAAGTATATGTTTAAGATGTGGAGAAATAGAAATTTTCATATACTTTTTTTTTTTTTTTTTGGAGAGTACAGGTTTATAGAATTGCATTAGGAAGAAATTTTGCAATAGCTAGTGAAGTTCCAGATAATCACTCCCTACAGCACATTAATTCTTCTCTTACATAGACCTTAGGAAAGCTCTCATGCATGAGCACATTGAGACATGTTCACCAATGTTAACTGCAGCTTTAGAAACAGCCCAAATGTCCATTACCAGAAGTCTCGATCAACACATTTGGGTGGATTCATACAATGTACAATTCTGCAGATAAATCAAAATGAGCAAACTAGAAATAGAAGATAATATGGAATCCAATGGAAGAAAAAGGAATAAAAAAGGAATACAAAATGATGAGGGAAAGAATGTAATACAAATAAAATAGCAGTGATAAGCATAAACACTCAGTAAGAAGTGCTGCAACCTCTCTTCTACTTCACATAATTAACCTTCTGACTGCCTGTTACCACGTAATATCTTCCTGTAATAAGATAAAAGCAGGGTCCTTCAACATATGTAACTTAGCTATTAAATCCCTTTTAGTGCCTTCTTTAAATCTTAAAATTAGTTGGAAATATTTAAATATAACTACATGAGGCTCTTCTACTACTTTTTAAAATGCTAATAAAATATTTGAGTTGTAAAATGTCACCTGATGTTGCTTCTTTCCCCCCACAAATCTATAGATATTTTTTATCTTGTTTAGAAAGTTTTTTTTTAATTAGCATATCCATTCCTTGGGTCAACCTTGATTAATCAAATTGATTTTTAAAAATAATAGTATGTATAATTCATGTGATAAAAATATCAGAATTTCTTGATTGCCCTAAAAATGATAACAGCCATTGTATTTGTACCTGTGATTACAGAACAAAAAATAAATCAGTGTAAAAAGTCATTAGTGAGTTGACAAGGTATTATTAAAATCCCTAACATTTAATCATTTGATGTATTAGGAACTACAGAGATTTACTATAAAATCAATGATTACCTATTGATAATTACAATAAGATTATTCTTTAGGAAAAAAAGTGTAATTCTTTTCATATTGCATTTATTCATGCCCTATAGAGACATCTATAGCAGTTTGTTTGTAGAGGTGGAATCAGAAAAAGCTACAAAATGAAGAGTAAACTTGCCACAAGTCTCAGCAATAGTACCAAGCTAAATATTATAATGTGATACGGTTTGGCTGTGTCCCAACCCAAATCTCATCTTGAATTGTAGCTCCCATAATTCCCATGTGTTGTGGGAGGCGCCAATGGGAGACAATTGAATCATGGGGGCAATTTTCCCCATACTGTTCTTGTGATAGTGAATAAGTCTCATGAGATGTGATGGTTTTATAAAGGGTTTCTCCTTTTGCTTGGCTTTCATTCTCTCTTGTCTGCCGCCATGTAAGACATGCCCTTCACCTTCTGCCATGGATTGTGAGTCCTCCCCAGCCCTGTGGAAATGTGAGTCCATTAAACCTCTTTTTCTTCAGAACCTACCCAGTCCTGGGTGTGTCTTTATTCGCAGGGTGAGAACAGACTAATACATAATGTATGCAAAACATGCAGTATTTTGGAATAAAGAAGAAAAACTCCAAATGGAATTTCTGGTATTTAAAATATCCATTAATAGTTTATAGTTTTTAGAGAAAAGAATTCCTTTCAAATTTTATTTGGTTATGTTTTCTAAATAGTAAGCAGACTTTCTAACATTTAGTCTTTTGAATAAGGAAATAACATATCAGTGAAACTGTTAGGCATTTATTTCTAAAGTCAACCGTATTTTATACTTCTTACTTTTTCTATTCAATTAATTATGAGTAACCATATATTATATGCACATTTTGATCATTCTTATATGACATTTTATAAATGGAAATATGATAGATTTAGAAACATTACATAACATCTTAATGTGGCCCTTAAATTTATTTGCTTACAACTTTGCCAAAAGTCCCAATGAGATGCCTCTACGATGACTCATATTTCTGTCTCTTTCAATATTGCAACATTATTAGTTTTGGTTCCTTTATATGATTTTTGACCAAGATAGCTGAGATCATGTGAGCTTATCTCAAGAAAGTTACCAACGTTCATTTTTTTCTGTTCCCCAAATTATTTTTTAAGAAAATCAAAAGTCAGATAGCCTAATAAGAAAACTCTTAGATATAATACAAACTTCTTTAAGAAGACTTTTTTTTTAATTTCTTTTTTTTTTTTTCTAAGATGGAGTCTCACTCTGTCACCCATGCTGGAGTGCAGTAGCAGTATCTTGGCTCACTGCAACCTCTGCTTCCTGGGTGCAAGCAATTCTCCTGCCTCAGCCTCCTGAATAGCTGGGATTACAGGCACGCCCCACGATGACTGGCTAAGTTCTGTAATTTTAGTACAGATGGGGTTTCACCATGTTGGCCAGGCTGGTCTTGACCTGGCTGGTCTCGAACTCCTGATCTCGTGATCCGCCCACCTCAGCCTTCCAAAGTGCTGGGATTCCAGGCATGAGTTACCGTGCCTGGCCTTTTAAAAAATTTTCTAACTGAAAGTACACTTACAGAAGCTGGGAAAACAGGCACCAAGTATGAGATAAAATGTACTGGACTGCCTTTGTAAAGTATAGACTATAGATACAAGTCCTAAGTGAATCCACACACTTTCTAGACAATGTCCAATCTTACAGTGTATTTCCTGTTCTAACAAATCAATATAGTCAAAATTCATTGGGATACAACCACCTTAAGATTAGTGTAAGGTGAGAACCATACACTAAACATGCATATAAAAAGTCTGTAGATTACATTGTTTTCTCCCCAATAGAAAATGTGGATTTTATTCTGAGATATATAGTGAAATATGGTAAAACAAAGTTTTGGCCAACTATACTTAATATAATTCAGATACTTACCAAATTTTAGATGCAATTAAAATGAGCTGAAAGTTTGGATGTCAGGACAGTTGGAAATACTGACGAGAAAGAGCTTTTAAAAAGCAAGAAAGTCACAACAAATCATGACATTATCAGAAGTTGGTTTTACAAGAATGAAATAAGGTCTTTTGCAGCAACTTGGATGGAGCTGGAGGACATTATTCTAAGTGAAGTAACACAAAAGTGAAAAACCAAAACCTGTATGTTTTCACTTACAAGTAGGAACTAAGCTATGAGTTTGCAAAGGCATACAGAGTGATATAATGGACTTAGGAAACTCAGACGAGGGAGGGTGAGAGGAGCTAAGGTAAAAAAACTACACATTAGGTACAATGTACACAACTCAGAGGACAGGTTCACTAAAATCTGAAAATTCACCACTATTTAATTCATCCACATCACAAAACCACTTGTATCCCAAAAGTTATTGAAATAAAATTGTTTTAAAGAAAAAAATTGATTTTACTTTAGTTTTCAATAAAACATCATAATAAGAATAAATTATTGTTATTGAGAAAGTATTATTACTCTTGTGATACCTTTTTCAAAATATAAGTATAAACTATAATTATTACCAAATTTAAGAAAGAGATTTTTATTTAACATCATGCTTTTTCTGTCTTTATCACACACCACTTAAATTATTTTGTTTTCAAAATCATGTCTTCCTTGAGATTTACAGGTAATAGGGAGCATCTTTTTTGCGATACTCTTAAAAAGTAAAAAAAAAAAAAAAAAAACTAAGATCATTTTTGTTTGCGTCTGAGCCAAATTTTAAAGGATTATGTTCTTAATCTTGACATTCAAAGGAGAAATCCCAGGATGTTGTAAATGTTCCAACAGGATTAAGACGAGAGACTGCAGTGTCTGTAAGAGCTCTCCGGCCTGTCTTCAACATGCTCATTTCTCAAAAATGATGGGGCGGAGTGGGACAGAATATCTGAGCCCTTGACCTCATCAAAGAAGTCAGATGTGTCAAAGTGTGACTATTCTCAATGTAGTAAGTAATGTACAGGGAATTACTGCAGCATATTTTACTTTTACCACATTCCTCCCCAGTCCATTCAGTGATGCTGGAATAATAAATAGGAAATGCTTAATATCATAAGTAAATTTTCTTTAAAACTTTTAAGTAGAAATTAAGTAATAGTAAATTTGAGAAATCCATAATCAATTATTAAATATCATGTGTTCTGTGTCAATACTTTTGCCAGCCTATTTGTTATGTTCATTATATACAAATAATACCTATTTTTCAGTAATTAAACTTAGAAATTTAATGTACACTTTTGATGCAGATTATTAAAAAATACCACTACTATTTCAGATGTAGCTATTATATTTAGAATAAATCTGAGCTGACTATATTATGGACATATAAAGTACTAACTGAAAAGGAAGGCTGCATTTGATTGCCAATAATGAATATATGAACAGATTGCAGGGAAATATGTAAAGGTTGGAAAATATATTATAGGTTCATTTATAGGGACAGGAATTTATTTTTTCTGCATTATAGACTAAGATGTGAAATCTGAAATTAGTTAAAAGTATGGCTATTGAGCTTTATTATAGAAAAGTTAAAATTGTAGTTGAATACGAGTGTAGTGTATTAGTCTGTTCTTACATTCCTATAAAGGAATACCTGGACTGGAAAATTTATATTCAAAAGAGGTTTAATTGGCTCATGGTTCTGCAGGCATACAGGAAGTGTGGTGCCTGCATTTGCTTCTAGTGAGGGGCTCAGGGAGTTTATAGGGAACTATAGCTCACGGTGGCTGGCAAAGGAGGGCAGTGTCACGTAATGGGAGCAGGAGCACAAAAGACAGAGAGAGAGAGAAAGGGGGAGGGGAGGCTAGAGGAGGGGAGGGTAGAG
>NW_012116154.1:12516688-12534372 GCF_000951035.1 Colobus angolensis palliatus | reverse complement strand
GGAGAGGGGAGGGGAGGGGAGGGGGGAGAGGAACCACATACTTTTAAACAACCAGATCTTGCATGAGCTCTAAGCAAGGACTCACGCATCACCAAGGGGATGACACTAAGCCATTCATGAAGGATCTGCCCCCCATTGTCCAAACACCTTCCACCAGGCCCTACCTCTGTAGTCGCCCAAGGGGTTCCCCTTGCCTGCTGCCTAGACAGAGCCGATTCATCCAGACAGGGGAATTCCAATAGAGAGAGTAATTCACACAGAGCCGGCTGTGCAGGAGACCAGAGTTTTACTATTACTCAAATCAGTCTCCCCGAGCATTCGTGGAGCAGAAGTTTTAAGGATAACTTGGTGGGCAGGGGAAAGCCAGTGAGCCAGGAGTACTGATTGGTCAGAGATGAAATCATAGGGAGTCCGAGCTGTCTTCTTGTGCTCAGTTTCTGGGTGGGGGCCACAAGATCAGATGGCCAGTTTATTGATCTGGGTGGGACCAGCTGATCCATTAAGTTGCAGGGTCTGCAAAATATTTCAAGCACTGATCCTAGGAGGCGTTTAGGGAGAGTCAGAATCTTGTAGCCTCCAGCTGCATGACTCCTAAGCCATAATATCTCATCTTGTGGCTGATGTTAGTCCTATGAAGGCAATCTAGTCCCCAGGCAAGAAGGAGGTCTGCTTTGGGAAAGGGCTGTTACTGTCTTTGTTTAAACTATAAATTATAAACTAAGTTTCTCCCAAAGTTAGTTCAGCCTACGCCCAGGGAGGAACAAGGACAGCTTGGAGGTTAGAAGCAAGATGGAGTCAGTTCAGTTAGATTTCCTTCACTGTCTCAGTCATCATTTTCCAAAGGCAGTTTCACCTCCAACACTAGAGATTACAATTCAACATGAGATGTGGAGGGGGCAAATATCTAAACCGTCTCATGTAGGATGTTTTCATCAACTTTCCTAATATGGCAATTGATTAACAAGTGTTAAACTAGCATCTTGACTTAGCAACTGCTAAGATTCATTATAAAGTCAGAAATATATTGTGACATCCTACACATCAGATTCTTTTCTCTCTCTCTCTCTTTTTTTTTTTTTTCATCTTTGCCTCTTCACCACAAAATCTCAGGCTTTCGTTTACAAATGACCATGTCAAATCTGTTGATGACAGATTTAGTGCCTAACAGGAAGATACTCTTTAAAGAATGCCAGGAAGTAATAAAGTAAGTTGAAAAAGCAAAATTCTGGATTTTGTCAGCTAAGAAAGGATCAGGAAACTGAGGGCTTTGAATCAGTTAATCCATTTTATTCCTGGTTTTGCTTGGTTTCAAAAAATACTCTTTTCATTAAAGCCTTGTAGAGGCTTGTTAGGTGAGGAAGAAAAACGAGTAAGATTTGAGTTCTTCTTTTATGTGAAGCCTATACCATCTCACCACTTTCTCCTCTGTTTTTTAACATCCAGACCTGTGTAGAAAAAGAGCAGAGTTCCTTTTAATTGTTTTAAATAAAGAAATTAAAATAGCTGCAAAAAGCCTAATTCTTGACCTATAGCATTTCAGAAAACTTTTCAGTTGATGATGTCCCACAGTTATTTTGAAGTCTGTTTTTGCATGCTATGTGTCTCTGTGTGTGCGTGCATATCTGCACACATGCACACCATTACCTCATCTCATTATATATACAGATGCATTGTCTATACACCCAGAGATTTGTAGACTAAAATAAACTTGACCCTAAATGTATTATCATACATAATAAGTATTTTGTTTTGCCTTACGTAAGATTTGAGGACAGAGGTATATTATATGGTATGTATAGAGAAAAGTAGTATAGAGAAAATTCCACTTTCAGAAAGAATCAACTTCTGTGGGGATATTTGTATGTTTATGTTTCTATCTCTGTAGGTATAGATACATTTCTTATTTATCTGTGAATACAAATATATAGTCTTGGCATCTGTCTTAAAACAGGACCACACAATAACATAGCTGGCATATTAACAGCTTACGCCAGATAAAGATCAGAATTCCAAAGGGTCAGAGCGAAAGCACAAAGAATAATACATATTTGATCAAAATTCACTTGTAGACTAAGAGATGATTGGCAGAGAACAAGCAATATTAAGCACTCAGCTCTGCTCAGAGAAACCACAGTGAATACATAGCCAAGAATACCATCTGTTGAATATGAAATTCTTGGATCAAGACATTATAGATACATTTCCCCAAACAGCAGGGACAGAAGTCTTTCTGGAAACAAAATCACAATAGAGTTGCAGAAACGTGAAGTGAGAGAGAGGCAAATAACTGTTCTCTGCATTGTGGGGAGCAAATTCCCTTACTGCTAGTGTGGAGTGTGATTAATTACATGGCATGGTTCACGGTGGTGGTAGTAAATAAACATACAGCAGGTATTCACCCTGTTCGAACAATTTCTAAATCAGTATGTCAACTACTAGCTATGGGTAGATCAAAATCTTTTTACCCAGTGTGGTGTCTGCACCTTTTTTCACACTTGGAATTCATTGTGTTACCTGGCATTCATTATGTTTTATAAAGATAATAGAATGATTACTGTGTGATATTCAGTAGGAAGATTTATATGAAAAGGTTGAGGAGTGATACTGTTCTTAAGGGAAAACTCAAATACAGTGCTATGCGTTTATCTTTGGATCTGGTATTCTTAGAAAAACCGTATTTTTCTATACATTAAAATAATACCTTTACTAGAATGGACCTTCATCTCTTTTAGGGAAACAGTCTGGTATCTAGAGATGGACAGTTTTTGGCATGAAAATGACCTGTACTAATGAGAAGAGGAATAGAATGGTGAGCAGGAACAATGACACAGTAGGAGAAATAATAGTGGATACACAGCTGTTAATAAAAGGATCCCGATTCCTTTAATTGCACACATTGAGAAAAGATGGAAACCAATATGAAGGGGACTAAAATGTTGATTAATTCAGAATCTCATCTTGTCATAGTTTTGCATACAGATGAATTATATTAAAACATTTTATTTTTACTCTGGAAAGTTCTATACTTCTGTTCAGTTTTCTGGAGCGTCACGTATTAATAGTGGAATATAATCATTATTAACACGTTGTAGGTGCACAATAAGTAGTTAAGGGGAGAATACAATGAAAGCACTCCTTTAGAATGGTGTGAACCCGGGAGGCGGAGCTTGCAGTGAGCCCAGATAGCGCCACTGCACTCCAGCCTGGGTGACAGAGCGAGACTCCGTCTCAAAAAAAAAAACAAAAACAAAAAACAAAACACTCCTTTAAATGCTTTGTATTTACTAACTCATTTAATTCTTTTAACAATTCTAAGAAGTAGATGCAATTAGGATCTCTAATTGTTTTTGTAAGGAAACAAGGCAGATATTTTAGATATAATGCCAAAGATCGCTCAGTTAGTAAATTGATTTGAAATCGGAACCCCTTCTCCAGATTCTGTGTTTCTATCTACTTTGCTATATTGTTCATTAAAAGAGCCATGGTACCCTTTGAATGTATGTTTTTAGGCCCGTGGTAGACATTCATAATGAGATTATTTGTCTCACATGTTTACACAGAGCATCCATTGGGGACATTGCTATTATCTGTTTAGAGGATAATGGAATCGCTTCTGTTTGCTTCTGCTAATTTTCTGTTAATTTTGGGAGATGCATATGACTTTAGGTGTCCTGTTAATACTTCTATCAACAGATTAAAAGCTATGTGAAGAGCAGCATAGTTATTTGGGTGAACTTGAATTTATAATACAACTACTTAGAGAAAGTTTAGTCACTTTCTCTTGGCTTTCTCTGAGCCTTTCTTTACATCTCATACATGTCATAAATTTTTCTTTGTGTTGTATTTGTATATACCTTCTGTCTCCCAGGCTTCTTGAAGACAAGAGTTATTATTTAATGGCTTTATAATTTCAACTACCACTGGTAAAACATACATAAGTCAAACATACCAGTAATAATTACCAAAATTAGCATTGAAGAGAACATCTTACATTATGATTTTGCCTAAAAACGTTATTGCTGAGTCTTTTAAAAGAGTGTGTTTGTTGTTTTAAAAATGTCAAACAAGTGCATCTGCTCTCTTAGAATTTCTGTACCTATGTCTGCCATTTTTAATGTAATCAAATTATGAGTCATCTTTTAAAAATAAGTAACCATAATTCTTTTCACCTACATAGTAGAGTGTAATAAAAGCTCCAAGAATCTTAAGTGTTTTCAATGATAATATTAAAATATGTTTTTATGCTTTAATTATTTTAATTACATGTTACAGTATACCATGTGTAACACCTAAAAATATCTTACACTTTAGGTATTCTATCTCTACTTCCTAATATGTGTGTTTGCACTACATTTTTTTGACTGTTTCAGGCATGCTATCTTCTAATTCTGACTCAGTCAGAAAATAGCTAAGAGCACCACTTGTTTGCTTTCGACAAGTGAGTTTCTGGTCATTCATCACCTCTCATACTGAAAATGACCACACTGCAGGAACATTGCATTATTGGCAAAAGTTGGCCAAGTTATATACCAGTAGGTATAATTCGACTATGTCTTCAAAACATTGTGTTTATATTATAAACCATAAGAAGTTACAGTTTATGATGAACATAATATATTTTAGGAACAGAAAAAGAATTTGTAATAAATACAGAAAAAAACACATATGCCTTTTAAAGGCCACCCTGCTATTTTAACAGTTTAAGGATTTTTGGATACTTTACCAAAATATAAAATGCCAAGAAATTTTTTTTCTTATTTTTTAATTTTTCTTGGCATTAGTTTTGTGTGAAGCTGGGTAAGATTGTAAATTAATCTCTGTACTGAAAAGTGCTATATTAGATGCTATGTATAAAATATCAAAAAGAGTTTAAAACCATAACTGTATTTTAATATTAAATTCCCAGTATAGAAATATTAAGGTTAAATTTAGAATAGTGACATATTTAGATATGTTTTACTTGAGAATTTCTAAAGCCATTTATAAAAGCTCCCTGTAAAATTTTTCATTTTTTTCCCCATAATTTTACTTAATGATGCTCTTTGAATAGTAACTTTAAGTAATGGAGTTATATTCAGAGAACCATCAACTAACTCTCAAAGTATTACAACAAGGAAAAATCCATAAAATCAGCTATGTTAATGAGCTCAGCATTTTAGCTTTCATACATTTCCATCGAGCACATTTGCTAATTTTCTTTTACAGGCCCAAGATAACTTAGTAAGGTTTTTAGAGTGGCTTGTCAGATGTAATTTGACCTAATAATTACCCTTAAAGATGTGATTAAGAAACACCTGACTCAGATGTCGTGTACATAGGCAAACCACAAGTCATCACCCCTTTCTCTCCTTTGATTTTGGTGGCCAAATGCCAAGTCAGCAGGCTATGAGAACTGGCCTTCAGGAATAACCTGCCAGTTTATAGCTGATTCAGGTCATTGTACCTATGCCAAGTGAGCCTAATGAGAGAGGATCCTTGGATGTGTGCAAGCATTAAATGTATACATGGTTCTGAAAGACTTTATGAAAAAAAGAATTCTTTTTTTAGAAAAAGTTTATTTTTAATTTTTGTGGGTACACAGTAGGTGTATATATTTATGAGGTGTGAGAGACATTTTGATACAAGCATGCAGTGCATAATACTCACATCTGGGTAAATGGAGTATGCATCACCTACAGCATTTATCCTTTGTGTTACAAACAATCCAATTATACTCTTAGTTATTTTTAAATGTTCAATTAAATTATGTTTGACTATAGTCACCCTGTTGTGCTGGCAAATACTAGGCCTTACTCATTCTTTCTAACCATTGAAAAAGGAAATATTTCCCCACAAAAACCTTGTAAGCTGTCTTTAATATAAATGCAAACAAATATTTGTAAAAAGATAATTCAATCACTAAGAATATTTGCAGTTTCACTAATTTGGATATATAATCTAAGGATGCCAAAAATATTTTTCTTCCTCTATAACTCAACATCAACTTTCATATATGTTGATCATTGTTTTTTTAATCTTTGAAGTTCACAAATTGATGAGAAGCATAGTATTTTTTAAAGATATTTCTTGACTATTTTTTTCTGTTTTAAATTTATTGACTAATGCTTAAGTCAATAGCTTAACTCCATGTCTCCATTACAGAACAGGTATGAAAAGTGTTATTAGGATGCGTTTTTATGCCTCCTCAAAGCTCATGATGTATCCATGTTTTTAAAGATACAAAACTGTTGTAGTTAAAAGCAAATTTATGAACTACACTTGATGAAATACATTAATAATTTATCTCTTAATATAATGAGTATTTTGAGTGAAATGATTAGTGATTTTCAACATTCATTTCTAGCCCAGTTCACTTTTTAGACTTCCCTTCTCTGAAAACTTTTCTGCACGTGTCTATTATATCCTGTCACCAAAACCTAAAGACAACTTTCAGAGCTTGCTGAGGGGTTATGACCCACCATGGGAAATAATGAAATGCCTTCTCTGACTGGTAGATGCATCCAAACATATTAAGAATATCAGTGGAAAATATCAAATGCCTAACTTAAAGTGGATTTAAAGTGTGCATTTTTAGCATTCATATACTTCTTACCTGTAAAAGATATTAATAGCTATATGACATATATAAGTATATATGCTTATTAATTTCATTTGTGAATTTTTATAGAAAAATATTAAAATATGAAAAATGAGAAAATATACTTTTTAATTTGAAAAGGAATGTGAATGCCTTCCTGTGATATTAATAAAATGAAAACAGATGAATGTGGAAAATGTAATTACTTATGTTATCCTAAATATCACCTGGATTTACAGTGATTTTTCAAACTTTTATTAATCAATAGTTGGCTTAAGGTCTATATTTTGAATGAACCATACTATGATATATTGCTAAGATGAAAAGGATAACATAAAAATGAATTTGATGAAAATAATTTTATATCCTAGTTTAATTCCCATTTAATCTTCTCTCAGTTATTGTGAGGAACATTCACTGAGCCAAAGCATAATATGTAATTATACACAAAAATATACAATTCTCACTCCACTTCGACATTTGTGAATAAAGTTTCCACTTAACTCAGGAATTTTACAACTTAGAAACATAGGGAGTGAGATTCTGGATGTATATAATTAAAGAGTAGAGCTAAATGCTTGCATGATTAAAGGAAATGAAAAATTAGGAGTATTTTTAATAGTTGAATTGTGAAATCATAATCAAGCTCAATCTGAAGTACTATGATTTCCATTCCGGTGGTCATCTGAGTAATTTCTTGCCTGAGGGAGTTACTATTCTTCCCCCACGCACGTGCCTAAATTTTTCCATATATTTTACATTATGAGAAATTGCCTAATTCCCTGTTTGAAGAAGTGTCTGGTACAATGTTGATATGCAATATGATTTTCTTATGAATAAGAAAAGTAATCAACAAATATTTTCTATATATACATAGTCTAAAATGCACATATTTCTATCTCTTAAGAAATGAGATTATTCTCTTCCGTATGAATATAAAAGGTAAATGTCAAAATCTTTATCTTTGTTAGCTATGAAGTTGAAATAATAAATGAAATTCAAAGAACCTCCTAGGAATAGACATTGAGGAAGGAAAAACTGAGGAATTAGAAAAAACTACAAACATAAGATCAGATTCTAACCTATCAGCAGTGATAACATTTTTATTCTCCAGAGAGAATAGGTTACATTTCTCTGAAACTATTTGTTGTATAAAAATCTCAGAATATTACCATTGAAAGCGTCCCTAGAGATCATCTAGATGAATGGTTCTTAACTGATGTGAGGTTGTGAGATGCTTTGTGAGTATGATGGGGGTTAAAGGCCTTTTTGCTGGAAAATTACACGTTTGCCCAGAATCACAATTTTGCACACAATTCTGCATACATTTCTGGGAATTCCAGTTTACTGCAGGCAACTTATAGATGCAATTTAAGAGCCTCTAATTATTCAAAGTTCATTTTATAAATGAGTTGAATAAACTAGAGACCTAGAGAAGGACCAGCCTCTCTAAATCTAATTACATTGACCTTTCCTATCTCTCCAAGTTGTTTAGCCATTTGCACTGATAATGTTTCAAGGCAATTACCACTTTATGCCTAGTTTGTTCTCATTTCTATGACTGGATGGAAATGTGTGGAAATAATTTCCACTTTCTACCAGAGACTGGTCCAGTTCTACTACACAATTTTGTCTTCATATAGACAAAAATATTGCATTCTGTCATTTATCTTGTATGTGTGAATGGCCATTTTAAAGCTTTGTCTGAACCAGGCTGTCCCACTTTGGTATTAAGAGTTTGCTTCTGCATCTATCCACCAATGAATAATGTGCACAGATAAGGTGCAGTAGGGAATCTGTGGTCCCGTGACAGGCACATGGATGATGTATCCTTATTTCCCTCAGATATTGCCTGATTTTTAAACAGGGTAGGATGGTGTTTATTGTAAACCATAAGGAATTATTTTGAATCTCCTAAAATAAGAGCTGTATGACAACTAAAAAATAGCAAGAACATCCATTTTCATTACATTTATTTCATTATAGTTTAAGAGGTATCAATAACAGCACTGTTTGCTTCCCTCTTGCTGTAAGCAGTAGTCAAAAGGTAAATTCTATTGTTTGCATTACTCCTGTTTAAAAAGAAGGATAATGAAATTTGGTAGGGAGAAAATGACTTACAGGCTTCTTTCTACTTTTTTGTGCTCCTTAAAAATATACATCTCTGAATCCATTTCTTAAGGCAGTAGAATACCATATAGAGCTAGGATTTTCTTGAACAACATAAGGCGCATATTTGTTTTCTACAGCTTTATTTTGAAGTTATAGAAATAAAATACAAGGTATAGTGAAATTTCCGTGTGTGTGTGGGGTGGGGGGGAAGACATTTGTTAACTTAAAACTTAAGCTTTTCTTAAAAACATCAGTGCAAGTATATCCACTACATTGCAAGTCATCTTTGGTTTCTCCTATAATCAATTTAATAATTCTTGCCTCTTGGAGAAGTTATACTTTTAAAGGCAACCACATGAGCCAAAGAGTCACTTCTTTCCTCTATCGTTTTTGTGAGGATTAAGTGAAATGAAATATGGGAAAGCCTATTGTAAATAAAATAAAAGATCACAATATAATATAGAACTTGATTATAAATTTTTATTAGTGTAGTGTGAGTGTTTCATCACTTAGTAACTGGAATTTTTAAGCAATCTTTACCCTCCATTTTACTCAACTTTATGGTGGACATGTTTTTGGAAGACATGCATTAAAGGCTCTGTCACTGTCTTTGGGGACCTGCTATAACTTCCATCTGTACAACTTCCACATCCTCAAAATACTGATCTTAATACGTGCCTCTTTGATATCCTAAGAAGAATTGAGTGAAGCAACATATGTGAAAACCACTTGTAAATTACCATTACTCAAGAGAAAACATGGTGATGACTCCACCCTCTTGAAATCTCTGAGTAAATAAAGTCGTGAAAACCAGTAAAATTTGCAGGACCAAATATTTGTATTTGTGCAGATCTCTGCAACAATCTCTAAAACAGAAACATTCCAGACATTCTAGTAGAAAGCTGAATCCCCATCCATTTAGATTTTGCATTAAAATGACAGATTGCTCTATGACTATTACTCACGGCTATTGCTTAAGGACGTCTTACAACAAATCGGTGAAAGGCTGCAAATGGACAAAGCACATCTTAAGGACCAAAAATAAACTTCACAATGGACTGTGAGGAAAAATGTGTTGTTTTCATGGTAAGGAATGTTTTAGTTTATACTGCAGAATCACAGACAGGTCACACTGAGATAACAGAAAGCATTTGTGCTCAACAGAAGCAAATCAGCAAGGCACATCCAGCAGTGGGACTGGGAGCAGTTTCATAGCATCTGTTAGAGTCAAATGGAACTGGGGAGAGCATTAGCAAAAATCCTGCCCTTCGTCCAGATACCACTGATAGGAAACACATGAACAAACAAACAAAAAAAATTGTACAGTTTAGCTGAAGGCTGCTTTTCCAGTACATTTCCTGCAGCCAATGCTCATTTCCTTTTAAATCCTTAAAAACATTCCAGTTAAGTTTCATGATTCATATTACCAAAAACATCATGCCTTAGGGTTATGTTACCTAGCGTTTGGAAGCTAGCATCAAATACCAATTTACCATATAATTCTTCTGCTATTTGAAAGGACAAGGTTCTCGGGTTTAAATATTGATGGCCAAACTGGTAATCTTTTTAGTAAAGGCATAGCTATAAGGTGAAAAAATCAAATAAAGTAGTCAGGTTTATATTTTCAGAAACAAGAGGACCTTTACCTGTATGAAAGACAAAGATACAACAGAGAACTGAATTATAGATCTACCAGACAGAGTATTTTTTATGGCTGAAATCTCAGCTTTAAATATCTCTGGCACCATTTTATTTCCTTTTATTTTAGGTTGTTAATGGTGGTTATAGGAATTGGTCCCGTGATAGATTTTGTAACTAGCTGAAATTATATTTCTTTGGTCTAGTGAGTGCCTTCCTGCCACCCTCACTTTTAACCCCGGAGTACTGAATCTGAGTCTGATTAAGGGTAGGAACCAAAGGGAATGGGAGCAGCTCAGTGGGGGTACCTGCAAGGGTTTTTACAGCTTTTCTCTTCCTACTGAGAATCGACTTACTGACCCCAGAACTGTTCTCTGCAGGCCCTTGGAGGAAACCTAGTTTCTTATCAGACATCTGTACTTGTTCTGTCTTTCAAAATAACTTCTGTTAGGGTCATTTGTCTGGGTCTCTTTTTTGTGACAGAGCAGTAAAAAAATTCATTTTTATTTAAAAAAATAATTTCAGTATAGATGTTTATTCAAAAATTCAAAAGAAGACTCCTCTCCTGGTGAATAAGAGCTAGGTCCTGTCAGAGGGTCAAGGACTGGATGGATGAGGCCTGGGAGTGGAGTATTCAACTGAGATTGTCAGCAAGGGAAATAATATCCCTTTAAAACAATGAAAAAATTAAGAAGTTCTATTCACTACTATGGTGTTTAGGACACTTTCTGTTAATTTACGGACTTTCTCTATATAGTGTTTCTTCTCATAATTATTACAGAATTGTTTCATACTTGACTTTTTATCATGATATTGTTGCTTTGTTATACAAATAAGGTCTTACAGAAAGTTTAAGCAGGATATTATAAATTGTTACCTATGTAAGCCTGAGACATTCTTGCCATGATGCTCACGATCATCAGACACTGCATCTCCCTTGATGTTAGTAATCTAGGCAAATAGCTGCTGTATTAACATTTCAGATCCTTAATAAGTGCTTAAGTGTTACAATAACCTAATTTCACTAATAAGATATAGCTCATCTTGCAACACAGACACAGCATATGTGCAAAATATGCCCTCTAGGCCCCAAATTATTGTCAATGATTTGCATTACATAAAGTTGTTCTCCTGTTATGAGAAGTTTGGGGGAAGTTAGACGGAATTATTTCTGGTCTTTAGAATAGATTTAGCTTAGCTATTCAATAAAATCTATTTTATGTTTACCTTTTACCAAGTTTTGAGTCACCTCTTTAATATAGAAAAGGATGTGATCAAGCATGCATGAAAATAGAAAGTTGGGACACTGGCTCTGGAGGGGGAAAAAAATTAGGAAGCAATTGAGGGATATAAAAAGGATCTAAAGAAGAACCTTCTTTTCACCTTATCCCAAAATTCATGGTAAAAGTAGAGTAGACACTCTCAATTAAATTAAAGGGTAGCAAATTTAGAGTTTCTTTTTGTAGCATATAATCAACCTGTGGGAGCCACAGCCTCAAGGTTGAGTTAAATCTATGTCTAGAGTTTAAAAACAAATAAATAAATTTATGCCTGCAAGAGTTTGATGATGTTATAGAAATAATCACATCTCATGCTTTGAGGAATAAATTGATATATGGACAAGGGAAATCTTTTTCCAAAATACAACATAACTGGGAATACCTTATTTGCTTCCAACCTTAGATAATCCAGATGGGCAGATTCTAGGATCCTTGCTTTTGGTTGGTTAATAACATTTATTATTGAATTTATTGTGGTCTTGGACAGATAAATAAGCCAAAAAAGAAAGAGTATACTTTCTGTAAAAGTTCATAATTGATCACTGTGAAAATATTAATAAATTCCTTGTGTGTGCATAAGATTTTCTGTCAGTGTGTGTGCATTTGTGTATGTGCTTTTCATGAGGTTGTTCATGTGGGCGTATGTCTATACACAGAGAGAAAAAGAGAGACTTTTATATCACTATTATGTAATTTTGTTTTAGATAAAGCTAATTTGCCCCTAGTTGTGCCATCCTGACATCCATTAAACAGTGACAAATAGAAAATATGTGCCTGCTTGCCATTTTTTAGACCATGACATACTTCTATCTTTAAGTGTCTGGGTATGGTGGTTCACACCTATAATCCTAGCACTTTGGGGGGCTGAGGCAGGTGAATCACCTGAGGTCAGGAGTTCAAGACCAGCTTGGCCAACATGGTAACACCTTGTCTCTAGTATAAATACAAAAATTAGCCAGGCGTGGTGGCACATACCTGTAATTCCTGCTACTTGGGAGACTGAGGCAGGAGAATCTCTTGAACCCGGGAAGTGGAGGTTGCAGTAAGCCGAGATCACATCACTGCATTCCAGCCTGCATTGCAGAGTAAGACTTCATCCAAAAAAAAAGAAGAAGAAGAAGGAAGGAAGGAAGGAAAGTTGTGCACTTACTATGTGAATGTGTCTGTTTTTCCTCCAAATATATGTATATAATCAATCTTTTTTCTGTAATTTCCTTTATGAGGCTTATTAATTTTATGTTAAGTTGTTGTCTACCCAAGCAAGTCTGGATAAAGTGTAATTTTAAAAGCAGCTGGTTTATTTGAAAGTCAAGCTAGCTCTGCACTTTTATATGTGTTTTTCTTTTTTCAGACATTAACTCTAATTAGGATCTGCTTATATCTTAGTTATGAGACTCTTTTAAAATAAGGCAGTTAAATGAGACCTTACACACTAAAGATGTAGGTCACGGTTATTTTATCCTTTCTAAGGAAATTTACATGCATCAAGATAAGGTGATTCTTAATCTAAATGAATGATTTTTTAGGAAAGATCTTTCAGACCATGGATTATCCTGATGGAAAGTATTTGGTTGCAGCACCATAACCCAAAGTCCTTCATATACTTCTGTTTAGGAAACATGTTGCTTGTTTCTTCACTGAGAGAAAAGATAAATGGAATCGGAATCTTGGATTTACGTTCCAGTAGCTACTGCTTCCCCTACCCAAGGATGTCACCGCCCACATGGGCAGGCCAGGGCCACTAGTTAAAATGTTCCCGTTGTTAAAGCATATTATCATCTTTGAGGGTATTTTTGCTTCTAGTCTCATGACTGACCAGTGGAAAAAGTCATAAGCTATTTTTGTGAATTGTATTTCCAGTACAATTTGAGTCAGTGTTTAGAAAACATCACATAATAAATAAAAAGGATTATATAGTGAGCACCTTTTGTATATTAGTTTATATACATTATTTCTAATATCCCTAACCACCCTGCCATACAATGTTCTTATGCTCAATTTGGAAGAATTTCAAGATGTGGACCAAGTTTTGCAAAGTCAAAAGTTGATCATCACTACAAATGGTAGGGAGAACAATGTTATGATTATAGCATGGACTCTGGTACCAGACTACTTGGGTTCACATCGGTCTGGTCACAACTGTCTGATTATTGCAAAGTTATGTAACTGTAAGATTGTATTACAAACACACAATATAAAGAGTAGTTTTCAAGAAAGTGAACCTTGTTTCCAAGAATCCCTTCTGCCTCTGACATGGAATAGAGTAACTAGATATGTACAGTACATGGCCAGCATTTTAATATGGAGTATATTAGTTTACCAGGGCTGCCATAACAAAATACCGCAGACTGGGAGGCTTAACAAACAAAAATCCATTGTCTGACAGTTTTGGAGGCTGAAAGTCAAAGATTAAGGTTGAGCAGGTTTGGTTTCGCCCAAGGCCTCTCTTCTTGGCTTGCAGATGGTCGCCTTTTTGCTGTTTCCTCACGTGGTCTTTATTCTGTGCACACTCCCTTCTCATAAGGACACCAGTCTTATTGGATTACAGCCCCACCCTTAAGATCTCATTTTACCTTAATTACCTCCTTAAAGACCTTATCTCCAATACAGTCATGTTGGGGGTGAAGGCTTCAACATAGGAATTTTGAAGTGACACAATTCAGCATATAACACAGAGGGAGAGAACATTTCATTTGCCATGAATACAATCTGGCTAATACTGGTGCACACAACTAAAAGGTGCAAAAGGTGACTTAGTTATACAGCCTGAAAGGGGGCAAAGGAAAGTCACTGTTACCCTGTGTTGTAGGTCTGAGTTTCACTCAATGTTCTCTCTGAGTAAAGTGGATTCCCTTTATACAAGCAGCATATGGCTGCAGGGGGATCTGCCTACAGGTGTTTGCTCTGGCTATAGGCAGATCATATACTCTAGAAAATCCCAGGAAAACCTGGCAGATACATTTATCAGAAATAGTAAATTTAGAAGTACGTATTAAGTACTGCATGCAGGATTCATGTTAGGGAAAGTGATGTGGAATAACAGGCTTTGCTTCAACACACACACAAATGTATACATATGCTTGCAGATATCTACAAAAATATGGCATATGTAATTTATTTATTGCTAACTATGTCAGGCACTGTGATACATTATCTGTTTGATTCTTACTAAAAGTTGAGAAGGAGAATACTATTTTCCCTATTTCACATACGGGGAAATTAAGTCCCTGAGAAGCTAAGGAACTTCTTCAAGACAAAACAGTTTAGTAAGTGGAGTGGATAGGCTTCTTTCATTCCTAAACCCGAGCTCTTTCCTCAAACCAGCTGACAACATACATACATACAAAAAAAAAAAAGAAAAGATTTGACACGTGTCTTCGTTAGCCTTTGTAGGAATGTATTGTGGTTATATTTGCATATACCTGCCCCTTCTCGTAGGAGGGCAATGAGATCTTTACATTAAAAGTGTTTAACTTTGTGCCTATAACATTATGAGGCTCAGATAAATGCTGAACAGAAGGAAAGAAGGAGGAAGGGAGGGAGGGAGGGAAAAAGAGGGAGGGAGGAAACTTGGCTGAATATGGCTTTCACTCTTTCTACTTTGCCATGGATGTGTTACATAAAAACCTCCACAGCCAAATGCATGCAAAATGTAGCTCTAACCTAAAGAAAGCTCCAATTTCTTTAGCTCGAGAAAGTTCTCAAAAAGCAGATAAAAAGCTGTAGTTGAAGGATAAAAAAGAAGTAAAGCTCGATAGGTAGATTTGTTAAAGAAGAGCAGTTTAATGGAGAAACAGGGAAGACCAGCATCGCTGAACCAGGTTTGGAGAAAAACAGTGAGAGATTATTTAAATCAGCATCAAACAAAAATGTAAAAGAATGGCTACATATTTCTGTTTGCAAAGAACTTTTAGTAAGATACAGATGAGATAATCAATCCTAGTGGAAATATAGATTTATATTACTTGGGATATGATAAATCCCATCATTTCTAAAGTTTAAGGATAAGGAAAATCCTGATAAAACACAAGAAGTTATTAGGTGAGGCACTCAGCTTTTCTCACATGGTAAGCATCAGAAGCCAGAAGCAGAATTTTAGAATTCCTAGTATCTTAGGAACAATCTGGTTTTACCTCTCAATTTTAGAGAAAACTAACTGGCATAGAAATTAACAGAAGTAATCCAAATTTATGGATTGGCAGCAACACCGGATCCCAGATCTCCTGGCTCCCTCTTTAGGATTTTTTTCACTCAAGTTCAACTTTCTGGACAAGTCATAAGTGGATGAGTCAGGGAAAGAGAACTGTGGCCTGATATAAACTGTTTGTACTTGAAGTTATAGAAAAATACTGTTTTATCTAGATCATTCTACACATGCATTTATCTTTGGCATGTGGAAAATTGGTTTCATAATCTCCAGAGAAAAATTGTTAATTTCTGCCTGGAGCATTCTCTCTGCTGATTCCTATCAGAATATTTGCAACTCTAAAATTAATTTTACCCTATTTGCTGTGTTGGTTGTAATGAATCATATTGAAAATCACCAAAAACTTATACAAAAGACTGCACAAGAGAGGAGAAAAAAAAAATGTATTTGGTTTTCCCAAGCTGCTTCTCTGTTGATTATTACCAGGTAGCATTTTTTTTTTCTCATTTCTTATTCTCATTTGTATAAAAATCCAGATAGAAAAGAAAGTAATGTATTAGCTGTTTGGGAGAAAAAATGTTAAGTCAATTATACTCTTGCAAGATTTATAAGAACTAAAGTGAGTTTAAATTTGAATTGTCAAAGGAAATTTTACATGCATTAAGCACTCAGTAAAATCCATCATAAGTATTTAATTATGTACTGGGTTTTGAACTTCTGTATCTAAAGTGGTATTTTTATAATAAAAAGATTTTTTTCAGTGAACTTATTGTAGGCATCACTTTAAATTATACCTGTAAGTAGAATTCAGGTAGTAATATATTTTGGTGAGACAATTTGGAGGACATGTGTATGCATGTGATACAATGAGATAGTTTTCTTTCCTCTTTGCAGTAAGCATACTTAGGGAAAAAGCAATGAACAATTGCCATTTCTGTCTGTGTGCAAGTGCCTTAAACCTTACATATTCAGGTGTTCCGGAAAACCTACTACTCTCTGTTGTCACTTAGATTCTTAACAATATGTGACTGTTGAATTCCTGCATATTAGGCTGTTATTTCTAAATATGAAAAGTCTTATCTTAACAGAGTAAGCATTGACCTTTAGATTTTCCTTTCAACTGAAATGTTTCAAAACCAAGCACATTACATAAATGCATTGAGTATAGTTTTTATAAATGTGAGGCACTGCAAAGCATATTGAGTGATTCAGAGATATATAAGATGGTCCCCATGTGTGCTTGTTGCAGCTGTACACTCTCGTGGTAAAATATGGACAAACCAAGCATAATTCTATATTACAAATGAAAGGACATGGTAGGAATATTTTGCCTTAACAAACTCATCTTTTTATGCATGAAAAATTTCACATGGCTCTGACCCTAATGACTTAGATATTACCCATGTGGAGCACTTCTCAAGCCTTATTAATGTTTTCATATCATCCAGTAACAGAGAGTAATTTAAAATGGAATAAGATATGGAGAATTCCAGCAATAGGCATCATTCTTAGAATTGTTACTGTATAGGAAAACTAGTATATCTGGTAGTTCCCCCAAATATAGCCACTTTCAAAACAATATTAAGATCTTCTTTTTACTGTTGTGTACCCCAAATGATATCCTAAATCCAAAGTAATAATGTCACCTGGTATCTCTCTAAACCAAGTCAAGTACAAAAATTGGAAATTGAAATACTTTATTTTGCTAGCCACTCTGGGGCTGTTGATATGAACAGGAAGAGGCAGTATTCATAAAAGCACGGGTGTTTATAATATTGTAGATTTAACGTGAAAATGCAATGAGGAAAAGCATTTGTAAATAAAAAGGCTATAGGCTGGGCACGGTGGCTTATGCCTGTAATCCCAGCACTTTGGGAGGCCGAGGCAGGCAGATCACTTGAGGTCAGGAGTTCGAGACCAGCCTGGCCAA
>NW_012116154.1:12513459-12515008 GCF_000951035.1 Colobus angolensis palliatus | reverse complement strand
TAAGCATAACACTGAAGAACACCAACTATTTTCTTTTATTTTCTAACCTTATTTCCCCCATATAATCTGGTCTATTCCTTCTGGATCAATTTAAGACCCCAAATACATGGTACGGTTTCACGCTTCCATGCAGTTACTTATGCTGTTCCCTTGACTGGAATGCTGTCTCTACCCCCACTCCATTCCTTGATGGTCAAAAGCCAACCATTTCAAAATCCAGATTAAATGCACTCCTGAGGGAGAATTCCTCACCTAAACGTGGGATCCTATAACATAATGCTACAGAAAGTACATTGCAGAGTTTTTCAATATTTGTCTTTTTCAGTATACCGTGAGCTCTTGTAGTGCAAGCACTTAGTTCTGTTTATTTTTCTACCACCATAACACCCAGAATGGTGACTAACATTGAATCTGCTCAGAGTGTTCAGTGAAATGAACTGTGTGAGGTTTTGAGTAAATGCATTCATCCCTAATTGTACTAAATTATATTTTCTGCCAAATATACTTAAAGCAAGTGGGAATAAAAAAAAGCATCTAGTTTTCCCATACACACCCCTTCTCTCCACAACCTCCATGATTTACATTGGGAAGAAATCAGTTTGTTCTTTTAGGTAAATGATATAGTACTTAATTGAATCAATGCTTAGTGCTTCTTGCCAGAATGTTATCATTTTCTATAGCAGTACACTTGTCCAAGAAAATGTTAGTTTTTGTGCATAAAAATACATTACCATGCACTCTGTCTTCCCAAACTATTTTGAGCAACTACTTAAAATGATTTAATTTTCAGGACTGTGTGTCTAATAAGCTGTCTGTTTAAAATCCTAACACTGAGCTTTCTAAGAGCGACGTGGTCTACATGTAAACTCTTTACAAACAGCATCTGAATTACAGGCAGAGACACACATTAGGAGCTGCCAGAATTGTGTTTGTTGTGGCTGCCTGGTTAGCTGCTGCTTGAACAGCTGAAGTATGAGCGTATTGATCAATTAGTGCCAGCTCAAACAAGAAGTATGCCAACTGAAAGGGAAGTCAGATTTGTATGCAAAACTGCGTTGGTAAAATTTGGCTGGTATAGGTGGTAAAAGGGTTGGACAAGCTATTTAATACAAAAGCACCAGTGTACCTTAAGGAACACATGACAATTGGTATGTGAAATTTCAGAGACTTCATTTGAACTTAATAAAATGGAAAACAGTTTCATTTTGACCCAAAGGATGGCGCCTGCCTTCATATATAAAGTAGAATGAGAAATAAAGTTCCTTGTTGAAAATATTCAATCCTAAACCTAGCTTTGAACTGATGTATTCATTCTCACTGAATATCTGTCACACTTCATTTACTTCTTTGTGTATAAGTAAAGGACACTTTAAATATATAAAGTTATTGGCCAGGCGTGATGGCTCACGCCTGTAATCCCAGCACTTTGGGAGGCCGAGGCGGGCGGATCACGAGGTCAGGAGATCGAGACCATCCTGGCTACCTCGGTGAAACCCCGCCTCTACTAAACATACAAAAAATTAGCCAGGCGTGGTGGCGGGCACCTGTA
>NW_012116154.1:12510014-12513407 GCF_000951035.1 Colobus angolensis palliatus | reverse complement strand
GGCGTGATGGTGGCCGCCTGTAGTCCCAGCTACTTGGGAGGCTGAGGCAGGAGAATGGCGTGAACCCTGGAGGGGGAGCTTGCACTGAGCCGAGATGGTGCCACTGCACTCCAGCCTGGGTGACAGAGCAAGATTCTGTCTCAAAAAAATAAAAATAAAAAAGAATATATATTTTTAAAACTTCAAAGTATGGTATGTAACAGAAGTATTAATTTTATGGTTTCTGAAACAGAAATAAGACAAAACAAAACCTTAAGGTATGTTTAAGGCAGTCATTTCTGTTCCAGTCCGGTTGTGATTCCTTTTCAAAGTTCTGCCATTGACTTTCTTGTCCCACTTTCTTATTGATCTTATGGCTGTGCTAGGAAGTGACTTTCTTGAGGTGAAACCTTAATATTAATTGCAGAAACGGTCAGCCTTTATATAAGCACTTGTGCAAAAATTTCCTGACAATACAAAATTTTTAGATGTGCTGCTGGGGAGGATCTACTTTTCTTCCTTTAGTCTCTGTGGTATGCTGGTCACCAGGTAAGTGCTAACTATAGCATATAGCTGCTCTTGCTATTTGCATGGTTCTTTCTGAGTGTGATGAAGTGAGGTTTCCCTGTGTCCTTTGTTGATGAAAAGTAGGTTTTATACTCTGCTTCTTTAGATGGAAGAGCCACTTCCTGATTGGGTTCTGGGCTAAAAGTGGATCTGCCTTTAGGCAGAAGTATGAATGTCATGATACTTCCTATTTAATATTATTAACCATACTTCCTGGCCCCAGAAGGCCAGAGTTCGACTGTTTATTTCACATCAGTTATCATGAAATTATTCACAGCAGGGAAACAATACTGGATGAATTGGCCACACTCATGTTGAAGGAATCTTATTTAGACATATCATACTGGTTCTGAAATATGGTCCATTTAGGATAGTATTCTATTTCTGGAAGTAGCATGTGGTGTGATTGATGAAAACACACACGATTTATCTTTGACATTAGTCTATAGATTTTGATGTTTAATAAAGGATGAGCATCTCAGCCTTTCCTAGTAATCCGTTATGGTTTTCTAAGCATTAGTCTTTTAACTTCTCCCTCCTACTTATACTAATAACTTTTACTTTTTGAATGATTATTTGCTTAAGGTAACTACTCACAGTATAGGATTTTAATATCATTATTTATTTTCTACATTTCCCTTTTTTTAGTTTTCCAACTGTTTTTTAATAATCATTCTTGTTCAAAACTTTAACCTTTCTACAATCTTCATAGGCACTCAAAGCAGGGTATATATCTGATAAAATTACCCATGAAATTTTTTTTATAACTAAGCACTATAGTATACAAGTAATGACATGAATACGTGGGTGAAAGAATGAAAATTGAAGGCTAAATGGTGATAGAAATGCATTTTGCATTTCGATTATTTTTTCTTTCTATCTCACAATAAAGCAAAGAAGGATGATAAAAATATATGTGCTAGAAGGCCCATTAACTGGCATACAAAATCGCTGAAGCAATGTAGTTCAGCAGGGAAACCAAAGACATGTAATGAGAGTGACAAAGCAGTTTTGATAATTAGAATGAGTCAAAAGCAATCTCCTGCTTGCTTAGCTCACACAGATGACAGAGGAAGGAAAATGTTCTTTTCTTCTGAGACAGAAACAGGACATCAGTCAAAATGATAAGAGATGTCAGTATAATATTCCTCTGAGTCAGGTAGCACTGAGTTAGTCATCTGGGATGAGAGTTTCTAATCTTTTTCTTTGCTTCAGTTTCACTTTGGGCTTTGGGGTAATAGATTCCATATCTATATATATCTAAAAAATGTTCACAGTTCTTAGTTGGGAGAAATAAAAGTAGTTTATAATCTAGTGAGAAAAATATAATCTTTGAAGTCAGTCAAACTAGACTTTCACTTTTTTCTATGTTAACTTGAATAAATAATTTATCTTCCTTAAAATGGGTATGAAATTACCTTTCTCATCAGAATTTTATGGATATTTATGATTAGATATATGTAAAATACTTTTGCAAATATTTGTATTAGTAGTTATTATTAAATTTACTTAAGGGACAGCCAAAAATATCAACCTTTTTTATAGTAGCAAAATGAACCAACACTTAAGGTAATGCGTTAACATACAAAGTATAGTGCTCTTGCAGTTTTTAGTTTGTTTATTTCCAAAGAAAAGTACAGAAAAGGACATTTCTATGTCACTGATGCTAGCCAAAGGCAAAGCTTATTTAAAATTATCTCAATTTCCAAGGCCAAAATAGACCATGATCATATTTATGGTATGAAATCAGTAAATATTTACTCTATTCCTCTGTCCTACCCTAGTAAAAGGTGAGTTTTTCTTTTCAAAACTAAAATGTAGGATAATAAAGACTGCTGAAAAAGTTACTAATGAGAAAAATATGAAATCTAGCCAGTATGTAGTGACATATTCTAAAAATAGAACAATGAGTATATTAGACTGTAACATACAACATATAGGAAAAAAAAAGAAAAGAAAAGAAAAAAAATCACTTTCTAATTATATAGGAAAAAGAGATGGGGGAAACGAGTGCCAAAAAATTGAATAATCTTTTTAACTATGTTAACTTCTAGTTCAATGAATCGGTGTTTGTGTCACATGGTTTTCTACTATCCTCAGCAAAAATTTCAGAAGAGACAAACCTTGTTTTTGTGATTGCATAGGCACCTATCTCACAGCTGGAAAAGTAAGGCTCACAACTGCTATATTTGTGGCGGAGAAAATTAATTGTAAATGCAAAATGTTTAGAAGATGGCTGGTGTAAAGCAACTGTGCAATACATTGTAGATGTATAATATATTAGCAAATATCAATTCATTCTTTTGTTCACAATTACACATTGAGCATTATATGCATTAGTCATATAAGAAGAAAGGATAAACTGTGCAGAGAATACTGTCAGCCATTGCTGTGCAACAAACTACCTGAAGACCTGAAAACTCACTGGCTTAAGACAATAAACATTTATTACCAGTTGGGTATTTCTTCTCACCTGAGCCATAGTGAGCTGTTCTTGGTGGGACACATTCTGCTTCTGTGGTCCATTAGGGGTTGTGTTGGGTTGCTTTGCTAATGTTGGCTGAACTCTTCCATTTGTTCTCTGCTAGGACAACAGTGCACCTCTGCCCCAAAAGGCTGGCTCAGGCTTGTTCCCATGCCATGACAGAAATGACACAAGAGCAGGAACATGCAACAGGCTGGGAGTGTAACAATGTTGCTTCCACCCCATTCCATTAATCAAAGCAAGTCTCAAGGCTAGACCTAGTTTAAAAGGTGGGAAAGGCTGGGCGCGGTGGCTCAAGCCTGTAATCCCAGCACTTTGGGAGGCCGAGACGGGCGGATCACGAGGTCAGGAGATCGAGACCA
>NW_012116154.1:12492325-12509529 GCF_000951035.1 Colobus angolensis palliatus | reverse complement strand
CGCCCGGCTAGTTTTTTGTATTTTTAGTAGAGACGGGGTTTCACCATGTTAGCCAGGATGGTCTCGATCTCCTGACCTCGCGATCCGCCCGTCTCGGCCTCCCAAAGTGCTGGGATTACAGGCTTGAGCCACCGCGCCCGGCCTTGAAATATTTTTAAGCATACTTATTAAAGTAAGGTTGTTAGCTTCAGTCTTTTCCCATATAAAACAAAACAGTGCAAAAAATACCATGAAATAGTCAAATTATAAGATTGTGCGAGGATAAAGTCAAGTTTGTTGTTAGAACGTTACATAATAGAGATTTATTTATTCAAAGGTAAAATTACTGTAATGAATAGTATTTAGCTAGGTGTTCGTGACTGCTACCTCTAGGTTTGAATGTGTTTATTTATTTTATAATATACAGAGAATGGGACTAATATATACTCATTGTAGTGTGCTTCTCACAAGTATAACCATTTCAAGGGTTTATCTCTGGCAGCCTTCACCAAATCAATATTCCTTTAGTTGAAACTATTGAAGACAAGGTTTGCTTTCCAAAATATGTATTCTTAAATACCAAACATAAGTACTCCATCATGTCCCACAGACATTGCCATTGGTACATTCAGTACTTCACATGATGCTGACAATCTAAGCAATGGATTCATAAATTGGCTTCCATATCTCTATAAATGGGCAGACGCCATTACAATCTAACCTTGACTTCACTGGAGATCATCCTAAATTTTTTTAATTTCAGCATAAACTGGTGTGAAAGAAGGTTTGTTGTTCATGAAGGCTTAATAGTATTAATCAGAAATAGAAAGCATACTTAGAACACCATAAGAATAGCATTTACTACAAATTTAAAGCATTTATGCCTACCTAGGCTTGTTCTGAGTAATTTCTCTGAATTGCTTATTTAACTTAATTCTTACACCAACCAAAATGGTAAATACTATTTTTAGCCCAGTTTTCTGCTGAGAAAATTGAAGCAAAGAGTACTCTTGGGGCATATGTAAGGCCATGTGTCTTATTAGTGAATCTATCATTCAAACACAGACACTCTGATTCCAAAGTGACACCCTTAACACCTACAGTTTTTATTTTCAGCAAAGCTGCTTAGTGGAAAGAGAAGAAACAGCTAATCAAATATCTGACAACTTCGTACAAGTTTTAAGTTGTGTTCACGATTTGCTACCAACCTTTATTTTTAGTAATCTTTTCCTAAAAACAATGCAAAGATTTTATTTGTTCACATATGGAAACTAGGGGTTGTGAAGTTCCATTAGATATAAAACAAGGAATTTTGCTACTAAAACTGAAAACTTTAAAACTGTTTGTTTATCTCTATATATACAACAACATATTTTGTTTAAGAAAACTCATTATTTTGACCAAGCAGTTCATGACTTTGGATATCAGAAGACAAATCTTAAAACATTGAACACCAGGCCGGGATGGTGGCTCACGCCTCTAATCTCAGCACTTTACGAGGCCCAGCCAGGTGGATCACGAGGTCAGGACATTGAGACCATCCTGGCTAACCCGGTGAACCCCTGTCTCTACAAAAAATACAAAAAATTAGCCGGGCATGGTGGTGGGCACTTGTAGTCCCAGCTACTGGGGAGGCTGAGGCAGGAGAATGGCATGAACCCAGGAGGCGGAGTTTGCAGTGAGCCGAGATAGCGCCACTGCACTCCAGCCTGGGTGACAGAAGGAGACTCCATCTCAAAAAGAAAAAAAAAAAAAAAAGAAAAAAATTTACATCATGTAAAGGTCAAGTTTATATTAATGTAGGACACTTTGCTATGACATGTTGCAAATTATTATTAAATTTAACAGAATTCCATATTGACAGACAGGAATTACAGTTATCATAGAGTCACCAGGTAGAATACTGTGATTGAGGGTAAGTATTAGTATATTTGTGAATTCATAATGTATAATATATGGTTCATATTTATTCCAGGTAATTTAATTATTATTATAAACTACCAGCAAATATCCTTGATGTACCTTATATTTAGCCCAAAGAGTATTTTGTAATTGGCAGTTAAAAATAAGATTTAAAAAGAAATTCAACATTTTCAGTAATTTACTGTCTTAAAATCCATAGATATTAGTTACAATTTTTAATTTTTTTCTGAGATGGAGTCTCGCTCTGTTGCTCAGGCTGGAGTTCAGTGGTGCCACCTTGGCTCACTGCAACCTCAGCCTCCCAGGTTCAAGCTATTCTTCCTGCCTCAGCCTCCCAAGTTGCAGGGATCACAGGAGTCCACAACCACACTCAGGTGATTGTATTTTTAATAGAGACAGGGTTTTGCCATGTTAGCCAGGCTGGTCTCAGACTCCTGACTTCAGGTGATCTGCTCATCTTGGACTCCCACAAATTTTCGTGTGTGGGTATAATCTCACATCATGATAAAACAAACAAATATAACGACAACACTTAAAGGTACAGAAGTGTGAAAGAGGCTATGTTCTAAGAACAATAAGCAATACTATGTTATAGACACTCTAAGAACAAGTAGTTAGAAGAAAAGGCACTTCTCAACCCTAACATGTAACTGACTCGAAACCTCTGCAGTGCCAAATCATTCCTGCAAAGAGTTATAGTTTTTACATTCTTTTCTCTTATGCTCTAACTATTGGCATCAACTTTACTTTTCCATTAGTATGTCATAGTCTCTGAAGATAGACAAGAGCTCAAATCCAGCCTGGAATATTTAAAAAACATAATGGTTTGAGCAATTTACTTAATGATTTTGTGATCCATCTCTAAAGTGGGAATCAAAAAATTGAATGAATTAATGAGTCAACATTTAAAACCATGAGTGCATTATTGTAAAATCTAGAAATTAAGTATGGGCACAGATGCTAGTTAACTGAGATACTTACTGTTCTTGAAATTTAATTCAATCCCATTTGACTACCTTTTTATATACTAACTTGCCACTTAGTTTCTAGTGATAGAAACCTTTCAGTTGATTGCTGCTTAGGTTTGCTAACTTTCCAGGTCTTTCCTTAAGGAAACAAGATTCGGGTATTAATATGTGGTGCAGAAATCTTGCAGACATTTTATTCTTATAGTTATCCATAGTTTTGAATGAATATGTCCAGAGCTGCGCCTTAAAATGTTTTCTTTGGAATTCATGTTCAATGGAGGTAGGACTGGCATATTTAGTTTAGGTAATGATTTATATTTTCAAAAAATCTACTATTAGGACAGCACATTTATAATATTTAATAATTACTACTAAAAACCAAAGCTATTTTAATCTCTACTTAACACCTTTCATGAGACAAAACATTTTGAAATGAAAATCTATCAATACTGTATGTTCAGTTGGCGTAACATGCTGTGAGCTCTCAGGATGAACAGGAATCTCAGATCCAAGAAGCAAAGCCTCTCTGTTGTTTACAGTATTTAAAATAAATTGTTTCAGTTCTCTGTGGGATAGTTTCCTATTGAGAAGAAGCTCATAATTAAAAACAGCAACTGGAATAGAATTACAATGCAGGTATTTTTACAATGTGGGCACCTGGTATATTATCTTGAAATAAACTGACCTATAGTTATTACTGATAGTGTTCTTTCTAGGCGGGATTTGCATAACCACAGAGAATTATTCCCTCTGCCCTTCCTTTTGAAAAGAGCATAGAGTATTTAGTAGAGAGGAGGTAATTATGCTATTTGGGATAATAGTCAGATTTACTGTCTAGGACTGCTATTCTGAACACTACATGAATTTCAGTATAATTGCTCAGATCCTGTTTAGATGAAAGCTGATTCATTTTTTTCAGGTCTTCTTTGTGCTCCCTTTTTTATTCTTATTGGTATTTTTTTGTTTTAAGCAAGCAGGTCTAACCATTACAAGCAAAAATGCTATTTAATACTAAAATTGACCTTCTTTTGTCTGTATTTAGAGATTGTTTATTGGAAAATTTTTGAGTTGTCATAGATCAAAATTTTGTTCAAATGATAACTGCCTTTTATTCCAATGTTTCGTTAGCATGCCTGTCATTTCCCATAATATTTACAAATAAATGAACTCCATAAATTCCGTTTTTTAGACTGTTTAGCACCCACCAACATCAACAAGGTCAAGTGGTAAGCTGAAAGAAGTTTACATTTGACTTCGCTTATTAAAAGAAAACCATAGAATAATTGCATTATTAAAGTATCTTTTGCTGTATTTTAATTGTGGTGATACTTACTTACATCTTAAAAGCCATACTTAACCAGAATACAAAAGGTCCTCATGTAGGGCGTGTTGGTATTATTTTCTCCTTTTCCATATAAATATATTATCATTTTTAACTTTTGTGACATAGAGGAGCTAAAACTGAGGCATTTTATATGGCTTCTCCTATAAATTACCCATGTATAGTCTCACGCTGCATAAACAAATCCAAAATTTACTTAAATAAAATAGTTCATTTTAATTTGTGTAGTTTCAAGAATTATCCTTATACATTTTCAGAAATAGAACAAGGCATTTTATCTATTGAGTTTTGAGCAGATAGGTATAAAAAATTTTTGTAGTATCACAAAATAACTCTTAGTGACCATCTACCATCCTTTTAATGTTAAATTTAATTTAGTTACAGTTTTTGAAATTTAAAAGTTAACCTTTCTGGTTTATTTTTATTTTTATTATTATTATTATTTTTTGAGATGGAGAGTCACTCTGTCGCCTGGCTGGAATCCAGTGGCATGGTCTCAGCTCACTGCAACCTCCACCTCCCAGGTTCAAGCCATTCTCTTGCCTCAGCCTCCCTGGTAGCTGGGATTATAAGCACCCGACACCGGACTTGGCTAATTTTTAATATTTTTAGTAGAGACTAGGTTTCACCATGTTGGCCAGGCTGGTCTCCAAATCCTGACCTCAGGTGATCCCCCCCGCCTTGGCCTCACAAAGTGCTGGAATTACTTGCATGAGCCACTGCAGTTGGCGTAAAATTTAAGCATTTTTAATCTATCATCAAAATGTTTTGTATTATTCTATCCTCATTTTTCAATTAAAAACTTTTCTAATCAGTAGAAATTGCCTAATGTAATTACACATATACTACTTTAGACAATTAGTTGATGAGTAATTACATATCTGCGTGGCATCTTTGGGTAAATAATAAATCTGCATATTGGTATTATGTAAAATATCCAGAATCCATTATAATGCAAGTTTTTTTGTTTTTTTTGTTTTTTTGTTTTTTTTTTTTTTGAGACGGAGTCTCGCTCTGCCGCCCAGGCTGGAGTACAGTGGCCGGATCTCAGCTCACTGCAACCTCCGCCTCCCGGGTTTACGCCATTCTCCTGCCTCAGCCTCCCGAGTAGCTGGGACTACTGGTGCTCGCCACCTCGCCCAGCTAGTTTTTTGTAATTTTTTTAGTGGAGACGGGGTTTCACCGTGTTCGCCAGGATGGTCTCGATTATAATGCAAGTATTTTGACAATATGGTAACCTAGTATATTACCTTGAAATAAACTGACATATGGTTATCAGGTATAAATACTGTTTCCTATGTAAAATGATCACAACTCAGATATTGACCTATACATTACCCCAAATCTGCGTTCAAAATACTCTTCTGATAGTACAAAATTAGGCTTGATTTTAGGCCCTCCATGAAATTGCATCATTAAAGTATGAAATTTATTGGATCAATTTTATCAGTGTTTATTCCAAAGTCACTCACCATACACACACACACACACACACAAACACACACACACACACACACACACACGGAGAGATGGGGAGGGAGGAGGAAGAGAGAGGAAGCAAAGGAAAATGTCAGGGGTAGAGGAGAGAGAAAGGGAGACAGAGGTGAGCATATACAGCTAATACAACAAGCAAAATTCCTATTATTTAATCAGATCCCTTAAATAAAAATATGTGAGAGCTATCTTTCAAAGACTTCTCTTAAAGCATGAAATTGTTATATGGCATTCTAATTTAGCCAGTCCACAAAGCTATCTGTGATGGCAGAAAAGGGTTCTTTCTTGAAATGGATGCTTCATTCTTTTTCTCCCAGTAGCTATTCAACGCCCTTTGTCTATTTATATTCATTATTGCCACTGTAAGAACAGTGCGGGTTTTCATTACTTCATTGGCATGGGACGCACTGATTCAGTTTTGCTGTCACTTCTGACCCCTTTCCCTCCCTCCTCCACTTTCATTTACTGAAAATCTGCAAATAGAAGAAACAACATACACAGTATAATACAGTACAAAAAAAAAGCACGTACAAATTAAGTTGTCATGTGTAGCTTGAATTTAATAGAAATGCATGTATTGAATGATAAATGCAAAGAGGCTTACGAACAAGCAGTGTATCTGGAAGATTTTTCTGTATAAAATGGTTTTTAAAAGTATGTTAACTGGTATTATCAATCCTCTGACTTTTTATTATATTATTATATTAGGGATAATTTTTATTCCCTCTGAGATATTCAACTAAGGAAGAAAAAGTGGGTTTCTTAAATAATGGAAATGACATCTTTACATGTTTGTTTTGAAATATGTGTAGCTATTTAATAAGAATTCTTTACTTTCAGCTCATTATTTTTCTGTGGATAGTGTGATCATGTAATTTATTTTTCAAGTTTCTTATGTATGTATATTGTGTAAGCTTTATGGAAAACAGTAGGATTCTTGTTTTCTCTTAAATTTTACTATCAGTAATTATTACCAATGTAATGTGATGAATTCTTTATTATGATTCACCACATAACTAGGAAAAGAATTCTTAGAAAATACATATTCTGTGCTTTCCCTCTTTCTAATAGTCATGGATAGGAGGAAGCTATATTGAATTTTAAAGTGGTTTAACAGAAGTAATTGGATCTCACACAACAGAAAATCAGTTTAAAGTATACATTTTGCCAGCTCAGAAAATTCAGTCCATTATCACTACTGAATTCATGTTTATTCTTTTTCTTGCAAAACGGATAAGAAAAACCTCCATTGTATCCACAGGCCTTAAGTTTGGCTTCATTCTTCTTCCTCCAGTGCACCAAAATAATATTATTCGCAAAGAATTTAGAAAAAATGTAATCATGTAATAAGTCTTCATTGTCTTATTCCTGGGAGCTATAGAGTATATTAAAGTCCCTCTCTATATGCAGGTTAATTAGATTTCTACAAGACTCCACCTGGTCAATGGAGGGGAGAGAAATGATCCCAAAAAATCCAAGCCCTCTAAAATAAGTGCCTCTGACACTACAAGAGTCTTTTATGCCCAAAATACCTTGAAGCATCTCTCAGTCTTTGTTGAGTTCCTGCAGGAATCATGGTACCTGGACACCCTTAGACCTGTAATTCTCTGGAAAAGCATGAGGCATCTTTGGTTTACCAAAAGTGGATTTGGTTATACAAAGGGTCCATAAACACTGCTTGCATACTTTTCTGGTTGTTATAGGCAGTAACCAAAATGAGCATGTGGTTCATAGAAACGTGTAACATAATGCTATGAAAGCCTACCAACACATCGAAAGCCTTAGTGACACTGTATTGATATCACTTTCCCTGAGAGGGAACTGAAGTAGACAAAGCTTGTCTTGACCACTGAGGAGACATTTACGGTGGCATTGGCACCATCGTTTGCACAAGTAGTTGATGGGGCTGCTTGAGAGACCCCATGCAGATCACGGTGACTTTGCTATCCTTGGAAAAAAATCTTACCTCAGGTTTTTCTCTCAATATGGTCTCAAATGCAAGTTGCATACAGGAAGTTGAATAGGATAACATAAAAAGGGAAAAGAAAGAATTAATACAACTGTAAAATACACAAACCAAGGTGAGTGTGAGTGTCAATAGTAAGTGTGTATATAGCACTATACCATAAATAACATATTATATATTATCTAACGTTCAGACTGAATATTTGTGGGAGTTTTTTGTTTGCATTTGTCCTTTTTTTTTTTTTTTTTTTTTAGGTGGAGTTTAGCTCTTCTTGTCCGAGCTAGAGTGCAATGGTGCAATCTCGGCTCACTGCAACCTCTGCCTCCTGGGTTCAAGTGATTATCCTGTCTCAGACTCCCAAGTAGCTGGGATTACAGGCATGCGCCACCACGTCTGGTTAATTTTGTATGTTTAGTTTTTTGTATTTTGTCCGACTAATTTTGTATTTTTAGTAGAGACAGGGTTTCACCATGTTGTTCAGGCTGAACTCCAGACCTCAAGTGATCCATCCACCCCGTCTCCCCAAAGTGCTGGCATTACAGGCGTGACCCACCGCTCCTGGCCTAGATTTTATATAATATATACCAGATTGTGTTTTAAAATTTTTAACAACTAGGGAAGTTAAAGATGCTCTGGAATCTGTCTTGAGTAAAATGTCAGTAAACCTGATTACCTGGGCTAACCTCTCACGTGATTACAAGTCAGTTTAGCAAATGGGTGCCGTACCCTAGAGCTTTTTTATTTTCTCTAGTTCCATTAAGGTCACTGAGCTTTACATTGAGGAACACATTCAAGACTCCCATATATATTTGAAGCATTTGACAGAATAAGAAATATTAGAATGCAGAGACATAGTTAATATTTTAGAATTCATTAATTCATTTATCCCCCAATTTTTTATTATGTATTACAAAATGTGCCAAGCAGTTTTCTAGGCAAAATATTTTATCAGTCCAGTATGTTTATTTCCTCCTGGGATGTTAGCATAATTATAATATTGCTATTGCTAAAACCATGAATTTTCCAGTTTGAATAAGGCTATATTTGTTCCTTGATAGAATATAATGATGGAGATAATTGAAATTTACAAGGAAAAAAAACATTTGCCATATTTAGGGATGAAAAATATTTTTATCTGTCATCCAATACTGAGTAATGACATGTGGTAGGACTCTGATGTAGAGGTCAGTCTCTAGTAGAAAGGATGGGTAGAGGGGTTGTTAAGGAATTCTGACATGAAGGTGGGTCAGAACTGTTAGGGACCAACATTTCATTTCTAATGACCAGCTCAATCAGAAAAGCTACGTTTTATTTGTTTTTATTATTCCTGGAACATTTCACATAATTTATTGTAATTCTTTTATGAAAGTCAGTGCTTTCTAACATGGATTAAAGTTACTTCCATACTTATTCACTTTCCTAGATTCTCCCATCTTGAAGATAGGATTCACATTTAAATTGCGTTTCCTCCACAATCCCTGGGAAGGAGATACACAGTAACTATTTGTTGAATAAATATCTGAGTGAAAAATTCTGCATTTAGGTAAGATGTCCCCTCAATGACTTATAAAAAACCATGATTCTTTTAAAAATCCATGTCCAGCATTGTAAGAAGGTAGCCAAGCTTGTGTAAATTATGGTGAAAGTTCTGCTGTCCTTATAGCACTCAGATTTACTTTGAAAGGGAATTGGTATCAGCAACTGGAAACTGTAAATTCTCTACTAATTTTAGGTCATTAGTTGTTCTTCTTGTGGAATATTAAACAATTCCCAACTAACATTTTTTTAATGTTGTTCTAAAATATATGCCTCTGCCTAGCCAAGGCATTTGGAGGTCTCTCCGTCCTGCGAAGCTGATCAATCATCTTTACAGTTTAAGAAAGATTTTAGTTGAAAACATGTTTAGCGTAACTCCTAAAAAAGAAAAAAAAAAAAAAGAAGAAGAATAAAAAGAAAAACAGGATGTCAACCTGAGTAGTATCTAATTTCAAATCTGTTTTGGGATATTCTGCCCTCAATTTAAAGCCATAGTTTTGGTACTAATGGTACAAATGAACAAGAGCTAAGGATAAAGTAAGAGGGAACAGATGAAGACCTTCTAACCAATAGTGATACTTATTTAAAATACCTAAAACACTAACATAGAAAGAGCCTAAAGTACATGTTCTTTAACACAATGAAAAGACTAGTTAAAACATCCAGAAAACTGAATGGTTAGATTTCAATCCCCAAGAATCAAGTTTTTAAAAAGAAAAAGAAAGGAAAAAAAAAAAAAAAACAAGAGAAAATCATAAACCTCAGTATATATGTAACAGCTCCTGTTGGCTTACTCCTCTAGGAGTGCTACTAAAAACATTTTGAGATTAAAGGTAGATAATATAAAATGTGCAAGTCTTCGGTGTCATCAATCTACATTTTTTCCCCTAGTTTTTGTTTCTTGCTAGGACCATAATTTTTCATTAACTTGCCTACCATGTTCTAGTTTTAGATTCATTTCATAAGGCATTTGTATATTTTCTTTCCTCACCATGGGAAATGAGTGATCGACTCACACATTCTCTGTTATTTTTCATGCCAAGGTAGTAATATCCTGTACAGTCATTTTTTAAATTATGTTTTGTTCTTACATTACAACCTGCCCATACCTGTAAAAAAGAAGACTCCTGGCTCTAACACAGCATCTAATTAATTGAGCCCAGATCAATCTGTCATAGGTCTGTAACCATTGAGAGTCAAGGGTTATAATTAATCCACACGCTTTACCTTAAGGCAGAGCTGAAAATCTACATAAAGTTTTTACCAACCACAAATCCGTATGGGTCTGCAGCAACCTCAATTCTTGCTTTCTCAGAAGAAAGAATTTGACTGGGGGGCGTAAGGTGGAAAAAGAGATTGAGACAAGTTTTAAAGCAGGGGTCGAAGTTTATTAAAAAGCTTTAGAGCAGGAACCAAAGGAAGAAAAGTATACTTGAAAGAGGCCCAAGCAGGCGACTTGAAGTACAAGTGCTGGAGTTTGACCTTTTGACATGGGGTGTTATATGTCGGCATTCTTATGGGGTCTTGTGTCCCTTACCCCTGGATTCTTCTTTTGGCGTGGATTATTCACGTATGCCATGGTCCGCTAGTGCTTGGGAGGCGAGCATGTGCAGTGCGGGTACTGGAGTTATACACATGCTCCAGAAGAAGCTGAGGCATTCTTCCCTTCTCCGGTGGAATGCTCCAGAAGGTCATATACCAGTTAAATTCTGCCATTTTCCCTCTTAGTGCGCATGTGTGAGCCCACTCGCCTAAGTCCACAGATCTTATCAGAAAGCTACTGGTTTCAGGTTTTTTTTTCTATCTATAAGTAACCTGCGTTTTCCTGGTGCTGGCTGCAACCAATGATTATTTTAGAGAGGCAGTGTAACAACTGCCTGACCATCACCTAATGGTCACCTGACTTTTCTGGTGGGTGTGAGGGTTGTCTCCTGCCCTGTTCCTGTCTGACTAGCTACCCACTGTAACAAAGTCAATGGCAAATATAAATTATTCTACAAGTCACATATCGAATTAAGAAACTCATTACCTTTCTCTATTTTATTTTTTCTTACCGTTTTTTTCTTCCATTTCCCTCTTCTTACTTTCCTCATACATCCTTCCATTCTTTCTTCCTTTCTTGTTCATCCTTATTTCTTTTATTTTTTCCTCCTTTCCTTCTTGTTTTTTTTTTAAATCTTCTTTTATCAATTCCTTTCCTTTTTTTCATTTTCTTCCCCAAGCTTCCTCCATTTTTTTTTCTTTTCAGTCTTTTCTTTCTTTCTTTCTTTTTTTTTTTTGTCAATCTGTACATTACATCTCCCATATGTTCACTGAAAATTAGGTATAACGGAAAGAAAAGATGATAAAATCAGGATCCAGCTTTCCTTATTTTATTTCCTCATTCTTCCCTTTCTTAAATTCATATTTATTGAAAACCACTTACATAAATATATCTAGAAATTTGAGGTACAGAATCTCTTTTGTTCTCTGCAATGTCCCTCCAAGCAAATAAAGAGGCAGTGGCTAAGCAAGGGTAATTAACTTGCATAAACCCATAGGTGAGTGTCAGGGTTAGAAAGCAGGTATGGTTACTCAGGGGGCCCTAGTTTAGCCAAATCCTTTTTTACCTCTTTCACTGTCTAGATTAGTTAGTTGAATGAATCATTTGGCATCTGTTTCTTATTTTTAACCCTCTGAGAAATGGATGCAACACTTGCCTCTTTCTCTTCTTCGTTCAATAAAGAAGATGCCCTCAATTGTGCCAGGCACGGAATAATCAATTCCCATGATGATGATTATGGTAATGATGATAGCTTACACTTACATAGTCTTTTGTGTGCCCAAAGCTAGCCTTACCTTTATGTAGATAAATGCATGCCACTCATAATGATAACTTAGTCATTTATCTTAATGCTGATGTGCTGGATGTAATCAGCACATGTTCATTATTCACAGGTCCCTGTAAAGATAAAGAGATGTTTTGGGGCTGGTATGTCCTTTGCAAGTTGTCTTCATTTTTATGTCCAGGTGCTGCAAGAGGAAAAAAGGCATTTTTAACCAAACTCAACTTAGGTTGAATACAATATTCATTTAAGACAAATTTTGAGGAGATGAGGCAGTATATATAAATTATCTGTCTTTTTAATGACAGAACATCATTAGGAAGGAAGGAAGTGTAAGAAAAATGTCAGTGACTATGATTTGCTGCCTTAACTGTAGAGATACAAATTAGAAGAGTTTCATCTGTAAATGTTTGCTAATAAATTTAAGAATAATTAATTTAAGAATAACTTACTTACTTAAGTCTGATATCCTGTGCCTTGCTTCAAGCAGCAGTATAATAATCTGTGGATGCTTGGACGTCAGAGACATTTTATCTTTGTGGACCTTTTATGTTCCTGTATCTTTTTATATATAGTCAGGAAAATATGATTACTAGTTGAGAATTTGTAGTTGCTGTTAGTTTTCCATATACAAAGATAAGCACTGCCAATGTCCAAATAAGAACAGCTTTGAACATTTGAAAACAACTCAGTGGTAGAAGAAAACGCATCTCTCATAAAACTTATTTGTTTTAAGTTACTCCAGCTTAGTTTAAAATAACCTAATTTAGCATAATGATAGTAACTTGTTGATTCATCTGTAAGGAATTCTATTTTGTAGGAAGAAAAAAAAATACATGGATCTCTTTAGTTATCTACAAGGTAGCAGATTTAATTATATCTTGCTCAGGAGGAAAAAGTTCTTGGTGCTTCTCCTTGTCGGTTAGTAGCCCTGGGGTTAAGTATTCAACAGAATCATTATTAGATCTGAATCACAATTTAGCCAGAGGTTTTTTGAGGTTTCTTTTTCCCCCAAAGAAGCAAAAGCAAGTCTGAGGATGACTATTTCAGATTATTTAGCCATAACTATCTGGACACAATCGTAAGCAGCATATTGTACTGTTTTCCAAAATTCATGAGTAATGTATAACTCATCAGATACTTCTTAGATCATCTTCTTCTGAATCCTGACTCTGACTGCAATTCTAATTATATTTAATCCCACCAAATCCCCGTGTGCTCTTTGGAAGCCATGTAGGTATATCATGGGCTGATAACTAGTCCTCACTTTGACTGGACATTTTTAACAGTTAAATGACACTACTTAATACAGCCTAAAAGATAAATAAATCCCATAACTCATTGCTAGCGTTTTTTTCAGAAAAGTAGGTTCTCCTTGACAGCTACTTTAAAAGACAAGTCTTCTTGAGATATTTGTTTTCCTTTTTAATTCTCTTGCTTTTGCATTTAAACTGTGGATTGTTTGGCCTACTTAATATGCAGAGCAGAAAGCTGTTTTCTAACTTTTCCCCCTCTTCTTGAAGGTTATTTGATGCACATTACTGAAATCCTGTACCTTTTATACTTTCTAATCTGTTTAAAGATTCTTTAGATTATTTTTTTCAAATGCTGATATACTTGTAAAGTCCATCTAAGTATAGGGTAGAGATGATAGTGTGTTGAAGACAGACTTCTCTTTAATTTTCTCAATTTTACCTTCTTTTCATGTCCTTTTTTTTTAAAAAAGTAAATTGGGATTTAAGCAGTAAAAAATGTGATTCTAAAATATATAAAATAGTAATTATATAAAAATTGTTTATTTGGGGGAAATGAGAGATTATACCTGGTTAAGTAGATGACAGAGTACTAATTATTATTTATAACCTTTATTATTATGAATCTGCAAGTCACAAAAGATTAAGTTTCAGTTAACTTTGAACAGCTAGTAATTATAAAATACAATGCCAACTGTCAGAAAATCATTAACTTTTGTACACCTAATCTTTGAAATTAAATTATTTTATAATTATTTTTCTAAGCTTCTTACAATGTGCATTTTTTATATTTGTTAATTTTAATACTTTTTAAATAAGCAACCCTACAAGCTATCTTTTTAAGCTACTTTTCTGGGGCTTTATTTAAAAGAAATATTTTTGGTACTATAAATTTATAACAAAAAAATGAGTCTGTAATCTTTCATTTTCTTATTGGTAAACATACACAAATTTAAGATTTTGACACCTTTAATTTATGCCAGGAAAGAGGGTATTAGTAAAAATATATAGTTTTCAATAATAAAGAATCAATATTCTATCATTCAAATATGTGTGGTGGAAAGAATACATAGAATAGTAGTTAAAGCACTAGTAGTGAGATGGGAGAGTTCCCCTGACCCCCTTGCGGGACTTCTGAAAGGGGTGGCTTGTTTACTCATCTGCCAGTGTGCTCAAAGCCCTTGTGGGAGGAAAAGCATGCAGGTAAGCAGGTGCAGAAGCCAGGGCAAGTGCCTTTGGGCACCAACAGGAATGAACCCCATAGTGGCCCATGGCAGCATCTAGAGGTTTTCCATGACCTCTGGAGCCCCTGAGGTTGTGTGTTACAAATAATGCTCTTTTAGCTTTGCTGTCCATAGATGGCTTAAGTGTTGAACAGCTCAGTGAAGAATCAGTGTGACAGCCTTTCTAGGTTCCCACACCCAGTGCACCCAGAATTCTTGTCCAGCGTCCAGGAAGAATCAGGTCACATGAACAGGTTGAAGAGTGGTATATGCAGAGGATTTTATGAAGCAATGGAAGTGGCTGTCAGTGGGATGGGGAGCTGGAAAGGGGATGGAGGGAGAAGAGTTTGGAGAGGAGGCCGAACTCCTCTCCAACTGTTCCCAGCCAAACTCCTATTCATCCATCTCCAGCCGAACTTCTGTCCAACCTTAGTCTCCAATGTCCAGCTGCCTCTTCTCCCCTCCATGTCCAGCTGCTTCTTCTCTTCTTTCCTTCTCTGCCATGCCACTCTATTTTTCTGCCAGTGGAGCTGAGGCGGTGTGACAGGCCAGGGTGGTTTGGGAAAAGGCAACACTCAAGCGGGAGAATAGGAATACATGTTCTCATTAGGGCTATGGGTCCAGCCTCAAGGGTGGAGCTCTCACCAGGGACCTTGCAGTCTTCTAAGCAGTATTTCCCTGCCTCCTATCTGTATCAGTAGTGATAACAGCAGAAAAATATGTTAGGTGCTTTAATGTGTACACCATTATGCTAAGCACTCAATGTGCATTTTCTCATTTAATTCTCAGGACAACCCAATGAGATAGACTCAGATTTAAATAACTTGCTAAAGAACATAGTTGATAAGTGGCAGAATGTGGACTCAAAGCAGACTTCCTTTGTTCCGATACCTGAGTGTTAACTACCCCGATTCATTGATTTCTCTAAACAATCACAAGTGAAAGTGAAAGTGAAAGATTACACCATGCATGGTTCCTTGGTCTTTGTGCGCCAAGATACAATTATTAAACGTGCTAGGTATAGGAATGTACTTGAGTGCTCTACTACCTTCTTACCTCATTGTCTTTTTATATACATAGCTTTTCCCCATTCCTACAGATTATTTATTAGCTTCATAGATTGTGACCATACAACCAAAATGAACTAAAGTTTCAGATATTATCCAATTACTTGATTAATGTAGGAAGTCAGGTTGGTGAAGCACAGCTGAAATAGTGCTTTGTGTTCATTTTCTCTTAAGAAATCTGTACGTTCTTTTCCAATAGAACCAACCCAATTGTGATTAATATGTCCTACATAATCTCTTTGATGCTTTGTTTGCCAGAAACAACTGTCCAAATCATACTGCTTTATTCTGTTGTTAAGCACTTATTTCTGCTTCTCACATCTAATTCGCCAAGGAGTGGTTCAGCATCTCCCATTCTTAGTTTGGCCCAGCATGCTGTGGTTTCCAAACATGGCTTTTCTTTCTGTGAAATGACAATAATCCAAAACCTCATAAACGAGTTGTCTTCTTGCCATGTAGAATTTAAAATAGACCTATCCCGTGAAGATAAACCTTTTTTTTTTTTTAGCTGAATATGGCTTTAATAATAGTGGAAGTTTGAGGCTTTTTACTAACACAGTAATTTTGTCTCTTTATTTTGACTTGGGTACAAAATTTTCCATCTCATTCAAGGACCGACTGAGGGGCAGCTGTGGGAGAAAACCCCCAGGAAAAACAGGTTGGACACCAACAGTCACATCCGAGTGTGGTTTGGCCCTGGAATCTTCCCAACACACACTCTCAAGTTTTCACCTTTCTATCTGTCGGAGCTAAAAATGTTCCTCTTATTTAAAGCTAAGACTTTTGTAGTTACCATTATATCTGACATCCGGGGATGCTACTTTTCACAGCTTTCTTCTTCTACATATAGAGGAGTACTTTTGTGGTTTGATTCAGCTTAGACACAGAAGATTTTCTTCTTTCTGAGTTTATAGCACAAACTGCCCCTGGCATATGATGGTTTGGCATACGATTTTTGGACTTTATGATAGTGTGCAAGTGATAAGCATTCTGTAGAAAACACAGTTCAAGTTGTGAATTTTTATCTTTTATCTTTTCCCAGGCTAATGACGTTCAGTACAATAATCTCTCGTGATGCTAGGAAGTGGCAGTGAGCCACACTTCCTGGTCATCCAGAGGATCTCAAGGGTGAACAACTGATACTCACAGTGCATTGTGTTGTCTGATGAGTTTGCTCAACTGCAGGCTAATGTTCTGAGCACCTTCAGCCTGGGCTTGGCTAAGCTACGGTATTCAGTAGGTTAGTAGTATTACATACATTTTTAACTTAATGATATTTTCAATTTACAATGGATTTATTGAGCCGTAACCTCATTGTAAGTCAAGAAGTATCTGTACATTTATGTCTTGTAGATCAAGATGTTGTATAATGTCATGGTTACGAGCACAGGTCTGACATCACACTACTTGGGTGTGTAACCTAATTCTGCCACTCAGCAGATGCAAGCTCTTGGGTAACTCACTTAACTTCTTTGTGCCATAGCTTCCTCACCTGTAAAATGGGATAATATACAACTAGTTATTAGATTAAAACTAGTCTATTTCTTAGAACAGTGCTTGACGTATCCTCTCTTTTCTTTCTTTCTTTCTTTTTATTTTCTTTTCTTTTCTTTTTTTTTTTTTTTTTT
>NW_012116154.1:12442692-12492275 GCF_000951035.1 Colobus angolensis palliatus | reverse complement strand
TTTTTTTTTTTTTTTTTTTGATACAGAATCTCTGTCATCCAGGCTGGAGGCTGAAGTGTAGTGGCGTGATCTTGGCTCACTGCAAACTGCCTCCTGGGTTGAAGAGATTCCCATGCCTCTGCCTCCTGCTTTCAAGAGATTCTCATGCCTCAGCCTCCTGTGTAGCTAGGATTGCAGGTGTGCACCATTATACCCATTATACCCAGCAATTTTTTTTTTTTTTTTTTAGTAGAGAGGGGGTTTTGCCATGTTGGCCAGGCAAGTCTTGAACTCCTGGCCTCAAGTGGTCTGTTCACCTCAGCCCCTCAAGGTGCTGGGAATAAAGACCTGAGCCACCTCACCCAGCCAATTTATTGAATGTATGAATAAATATAGTATTGGAGGTTATACTACTACAATAGTGGGACCCATCTTCCTTAAGCCTGGAACCTTCATGCCGGTTTTGTGCTGTTAAGTCCATTTCTTCTTATTTCCTCTTCATCTTGGAATTTCCCCTGAGATTTTATGTCCTGCCATAGCAAATCTCAATTCCACTAGTCCTTGGCTTATTTGCAGAACAGGGAAAGATGACAAGTTAGAAAGCAGAGATTGCCAGTTTTTTTCCATCTGATGATTCACTGTAGTATTCACAAAGTACCACCAAATGGTTAATACAGTTCACATAAATTTTAATTGTGTCATTTAAAGGAAAACTCTCTTTAGTGATGATTTCTATTGCTAACAATACCTGTAGTTTTATCTATTTGTTTCTGATAGAATTGATTTATTTGAATTGTATAAGACACTGGCCAATATACAAAGACCTGCAGAAATTAATTCCCTGCAGCCAGTCTTCTTTTCCTAAGAACTGCAGAATAACCAGTGAAGTGAATTCATTGCTCACACGGGAAAATCTGTTTGCACCATGAAACCTCCTTTCCTATGTGATACCCACTGCTGGCCAAGTCAAACCCGAAAATATTGGCAAAAACAAAAACAAATAAAGAGCATGTGTGGCAGATGGTGGAGATGAATAGTTGATCATCACTGTCTGCTAGTCTCACTCACTGTACTCCCTTCAAATTGTTGCACTACCATAATTTTGCCATGATTATCTATGAAATTATGTTGGCTGTTAGGCTCTGATTCATGCTTTTCTTAAGTCATCTACAGGAAAGATGACATTCTAATTGCACTCCTGATTTTTTTACACTATGAGTTTGTTAAGCGCAGACACGTTTAACTAAAGAAAAAGCCTAAATGTATGTAATTTGACATTGTGACAGATTAATACTTAGGCATTAGACCAGCAGTACAATTAGACAGCTTAAATGTGTCCTACATCTTAATGTCTATATGACTTTAAGAAGTCACATTAAATCCTCCTTTTTTAAAGGGTCTGTTGCCATTTTGTTGATTGAAATAAATGAAAGTCTACCAGAGGATTTAAGTGAATTATGAGGAGGCTCATCACAATTACACCTAATTCTAGAAAATTGAAATCTAGGGAATTAAGTGTAAATTCAGAATAGCTCAAGGTAAGAAACTATATTTACAGTAGATTTCCTGAAGTGGTTATTGAGGATGTAACTATTATTCTTTGACTTATCTGAATTATTTTTAATAAGAATAAAACTTTAGTCTCTGAAGTAATTTGAAATGACAGCTAAAAGTAAAATTTAAAATTCAGATGACATTGTGTGCATATTAAAATTATATTATGCTATAGTAAATGTCATAGGATAATATACAGTTTACACAGAAATAGCCAAAATACACAAATTTCCATATAATATGGTTTAAATTATAGTGGCTTTCAAGCTTTTTTGGTGTGACTCAAAATAAGAATTCGTTTTTCATAGTGATCAAGTACCTATATGTGTGTGCATATATATGTGTGTCCGTGTATGTGTGTGTGTGTGTATATATACACATATATATGTATGCACATATACATATATACATATATATGTGTGTGTGTATATATATGCATGCACATATACATATATACATATATGTGTGTGTGCATATACACACACACATACACGGACACACATGTAAAAGTCTAAAACAAAATATTCTTTAAGCAACCTGAACTTCGTGTGAAGCTGGTTAGAGCTCCTTAAATGGATTCGGTCACCATCTCATGGGTCATGGTGCTCGGTTGAAAAGCACTGATCTAAGCTGTCATGATTATACCCATTTTAAATGTATTCAGGTTACAACCACGAGGCAAATAAAATTTGTCAAACTGTATTAGGTTGGCACATTGCCTACAGTAGTTCCTATTGCAATGCCCTCAGTTACAAGGATGGGAGAAGAGAGCCTTCTGCTGTTCATCTCCTCTATCAGAAACATTTCCTCTGTCTTCTGAAAATTTTCATCTATGGAATGAGCTATACATGAGACAATAATAAATTTTATCTCCCAAGTTTATTCTTAAAAGACATGTATAACTGCCAACTAGAAGTCGTGATGACTCTAAAATAACTATAAAATAGCTATTATCCATAAGCAAAGAAGTTTAACAAATTAGTTTATGTGTATATCCTTGTGACCACTAAGTACAGAATTTTCCCACTGGACGTTTTCTTAGCAGCCTCTACTGACTCTACTGACAGCACCCTGCTCCCTAGCCTGGGTTTGAGGACTGTACTTTGTGTTACAAAACACATCTATGGATTATCCCAATCGACTGTATTGTTCTGTTAGAAAGAAAATCTTAACTAAAGAGGTTATAAGACAGGTCCTAAAAGGGGATGAGGAGAGTGAGTGGTGAAGTTCATTCAGATCATCTAATACCAAACAACAAAGCAAAAGCTACATTGCTTTCTCAGCTTGGCCAGTGGCATTGCATTTAGGATTAACAGATGTCTTGCTAATAATTCTACCTGTGGCCATTGTGAAGGTAGACATAGTCATCAGGGATGACGGGTAATCTGTCTCCCTGCTATATCCTTGATTCAACCTTTCAACAGGCCCTTAGTGAGCATGGTACTGGAATGGTCCTAGAATTCAGAGTATGTGCTTGAACAGCTAATCCTTACCTGCCCATAGAGAGTAATACTTTACAGAAAAGGTCATATGAACAGGTAGCAGACTTCAGTGCCAGACATTAAGTGCTAAGAAGGGTTAGGCATAGGATGAAGATCAAAGAGGCAATGAGGAATCAAAATTCCACACGCTATCCAGAAAAAATCTTGAATGAGATGCCTGGAACTCTGTTTTGAAGGACTCATGAGAGATAGATAACAAGTCAAGGAATAGCAGAAGAAACACATTAATATCATGAATACACTGAACAGCATGAGGCTTTCCAGAAATGATACCTACCTTAGGTCTGTGGAAGTGGCAAATGGGAACATGTGAGAATGGGAAGAGGTAAGAGTTCAGATCCAGAAGGCTCTTCTGTGCTAAAATAAGGGGTTTCTGATTTGTACTGAAGTTTATGGAGGAGAGTTTTAAACTAGGGACAGACTTGCTACTCTACTTAAAATTTCTAAAATAATCGTGAATTTTTTAAATTAATTAATTAATTTATTATTATTTTATTTTATTATTATTATTTTTTTTTTTTTGAGAAGGAGGCTGGCTCTGTCTCCCAGGCTGGATTGGAGTGTAATGGTGCAGTCTAGGCTCACTGCAACCTCCATCTCCCGGGTTCAGGTGATTCTCCTGCCTCAGCTTCCTGAGTAGCTGAGATTACAGGTGCCACCATGCCCAGATAAATTTTGTATTTTTAGTAGAGACGGGGTTTCACTATGTTGGCCAGGCTGGTCTCAAACTCCTGACCTCGGGTGATCCACCTGCCTCGGCCTCCCAAAGTGCTGGGATTATAGGCATGAGCTACCATATCAGGCCATATTTTTTTTTAATTAGGTACAGTTTTCTGCTAATCACTAGGGGGGAAACAGGTTAAAGAAAATAACAACAAAAAATAAGTGATGAACAAATAATAAACATCAAGAAGTCACAAAAGTACCATAAATTCTATAAAGTATTCATTAGAGTTGTGCCCTGGTACCTGATACTATTTCTTAGATGTTACGTCAAATTCTCTTCTCCTCTTGAGAATTACATTACCCAAATTTGGAATGACTTAAAGTGATTCCTTTGATGATAAGGCCAGAGGCAGCTATCACTAAGGGGTAGAGAGAGGAAAATATGATCACCCAGAAAGGCGAGCTGTTTGTACTTTACTGAACAAAAGGAATTTGAGCTGTGTTGATTGATCATATACAAATAGCATGGACAATTGGATACTAGAGTGAAGTAGAATTTTCAAAAATGCCAAATGAGAATTCTTTAGTGTATTCTAAAAAATTAAGTACACATGACTCAACGGGAAATAAAAATCAGTTTTTCCACTCCATATCCTTTAATGGATGAAATATGGGTGGAAAGGACCAAATGCAGCAAGTCTGTGCTAACCCTACTGTAACCAGAGAACCAGTGTTTTTAAGGTTCCCATGGTAACTGTAAACAATAACTACAAACTTGGACAATGTCTTAAGTTTTAAGACAATGAAAATTTATTTTCTAAAAATTCTGTAGGTCAGAAGTCTGACGTCAATCTGCCAGAGCGAAAATCAAAATCTCAGCAAGGCTGCATTCCCTTTCTAGAGGCTCAAGGGGAGAATCGGCTTCCTTGCCTCTTCCAGTTTCTGGAGCATGCCTACATTCCTCTTCCATCTTCAAAGCTGGCAATGACGAGTGCAGTCTTTCTCACATCACTTTATTCTTACATGGACTTTTCTTCTGCCTCCCACTTCCACTTCTAAGAACCTCTGTGATTACAAAATGGCTCAGTCGGGTAATCCAGTATAATCTTCCTGTGTTAAGGTTAGTTTATTAGCAACCATGGCAAAGGAAAATGAAAGTTTCATATAGCAATGTCACCTGAAATCTTCATTCCCCTTTTGCATGTTACCTAACATACGCACAGTTCCACAGATTAGGACGCATACATTTTTGGAGGGAAACATTATTCTGCCTACCAAGAGAGGTTGTAAGAGTGAATGTGCAGAGCGGCTCCTGCCCCATCACAGGGAGCACTGAGACTGCCTCTGAATCCATACAGCCCGAGAAGGCATAATGTAGGCATGAGGGGGATCTCCAGAGCTTGCTTCTCCAAGCCTCCCAGGCTCCCAGGGAGGTTTAAGAAGTCTCCCAAGCTCCCAGGGACTTTTAACAGATTTTGCCACTCTCCAAAGTAATAGGGAGTAAGAAAAGGAAAACATTTCAATGAGCAGGGAAAATCAATGCAGTAAACTGATCCAGCGTTGCTTCATTGGTTTCTTCCCCTTTTTATCTGATCATTGAGTTTTGTTTTCTGGTCACCAGAGATCATTTTCTTCCTTTTCTTTTTATTTACCTGCTGTGCACTCCTAAGCTCTTCAATACTCTTTTGCTCCTAATTGTGATTGTCAATTTTACTTTCAACTGATCAGCTGATTGATCAGAGTAAGGAGCCAGCATTTCAAATGTTTAAAACTCTTCCCATGAATGGTTTTTCAGCTCCTACCAAAAGCTCTCAGAGCCTCATCTCTAAACAGTATTTCGGAACTCGATGTTTGCTGGAAACCTTCCTCAGAGGTTGAAATTTTTGTCTTTCTCTAAAATCACAATCACTAATGAAATTCTATTACAACACAGCTTATTATTTAAAAAGTAGTTCCAATCCAATAAGCTTTTCTGTGTGATTTCTGAAATGTTTCAATAGGCAATCCCAAGCAAAGAGTTTGAGAATCTGATTTGAATATATTGTACTTGAATATTATTTGAAAATAGCCATGTTATTAGAATAACTGTAGAGTTTCTCAGGATCACTACAGCAAAGAAAAATGCATGGGTGTCATCATATTTGTTACATTAAAAAAATTAGGATTACTTCAGTAAATCTAAACTGCTATGATTTGCCCCTGTGCCAAAAGTAATCACCTTTCAATTCTACTTCAAATATGATTTGAGCTTTAAGGTGGTTCATTTTAGATTTTCACATAAAATAATAAATAGAAATTAACACATAGAAATACCTCATATCACATGATGTCTACTGTGGTGATACTTTCTTCCTTAAGACATCCCCTACTACTGAATTAATTCAATTTAACATATTTGTACTCATTAAGTATTTTAATAAGAACTACTTATTGCAGAGGCTATTTCTTCTCATTTACTTTTAGAAATGCTTTATCGTGAAGAAAAGAGAGCTTAAGAAAATATCTATTACATTTTTTTCGGTTCTCACTTTTCCCCCATCTTTTTATTTGTATAAAAGTATATGTCATGGAGGATTGCAAAGATAAAATGAGCACTTCCTTCAACATTACAACCCAAAGGTGATATTCTCACAGTTAATAGAGACTTTATGTACTATTTTTAAAGTAAACATCCATTCCTGAAGGCAATATTAATACTTATCATAGAATATACATTCTACAACTTTATCATCAATAAACATTTAGTTTATAATCCAGTTATGGAATGAATGAGTAAAAAGATCACATTGCCATATGATAATTACCTAGTTATGATGTAAAACTTTGACAATTTGAGACCATTAAAATGAAGTGGCTCTAAATTGATATTTACAACTGTTTTAGTACCACATCAATAGACTTTCTAGTAAAATCATTGTAAAGTAGCTAACAAATTCTGTTAACTTATAAAGAGCACCCATTTGCATCATTATTGTTCTTTTTTGGACTTTTATGATAACAAGAACTGATTTTCCTACTTATAATAAATAAGCATAAATATTCAGTTGCTGGCAGTTCAAGACACTTGTTTGAAGCAAATGTTGAACATGGATTTTAATAAAGAAGACAAGGTTTTTCAGGTTGGTGATCAGCAATCAGTTAAATCCACTGGCAAGAATCAATTTTCTCTTTAAACAGAATCTTGAAAATTGTTAGAGTTTTTGGATTTGGGCCTCCGAAGAACTAACTTAAAATATTAACATAAGGCTGGGCGCGTTGGCTCAAGCCTGTAATCCCAGCAATTTGGGAGGCTGAGAAGGGTGAATCACGAGGTCAGGAGATCGAGACCATCCTGGCTAACACTGTGAAACCCTGTCTCTACTAAAAAAAATACAAAACTAGCTGGGGCAAGGTGGCAGGCACCTGTAGTCCCAGCTACTCGGGAGGCTGAGGCAGAAGAATGGCGTAAACCCAGGAGGTGGAGCTTGCAGTGAGCTGAGATCCGGCCACTGCACTCCAGCCTGGGCGACAGAGCGAGGCTCCGTCTCAAAAAAATAATAATAATAATAATTATATATATATATATATATAAAACATAATCAGGACTCTTTTCTTCTAAATATGTGTTTTATATAATTTGCTTTAAATCTTTGTGTCACTGAATGGCAGTTTATTTACCACATGTAATTTATACTTTTCGAGGATAGGTGTTGAATTTTTAAACATTTTTAACTTTGATTCTAACTCAATGAGGAAGAAAAAGTCTAGGTGTACAAATACACTGTCTTTTTCTCATTCACCTGGATGTTGGAACTATTCTGAGACTCTAATTCAGGTATCTTGAACCCCACAGAAACTGCATGCAACATTTTGCGGGTACATATTTGCATTTATGTGGGGAGACAGTACTTTTAATTATTAAATTAAAATATTAAATTAATTTATTAAAGTGTATAATTCCCGAGCAAGTAATTTTGAATATAAGAAAAGTCAAGAGACTAGAAGGAAAATTATGAAAGCTACGATTATTTCAGTGAAAAAATAAGCATGAATGACCAAGAGTTGGGTCTATTCTTAGTGGGATAATCTGTCGGTTATTGTGGAATATATGCCCCTGTCTGTTTTATAAATTCTGTTTATCTATGTCAGAGAATCCTCTCGTTCGCAGCACTTGTTTCCTCTCTTTCCACCCTGCTCCTTCACACGAGAACCTCTGCTGTCTCTAACTCGGCATGGGTAAAGAGAAGAACCAAAGTAAAGCCACATCTCTGATGTGCATAAATTGATCGCTCCCAAGCAGTCCTCACACATTTTTCTGCTGTAGTGCAGTTTTCATGTGCCAACGAGCAGATTCATGTTTGAGTTGATTCAGCAAGACTGCTTGAGATGTGACGCGCAGAATCTCCACTCTATATAATAATGCCGCATTCAGAATGACAGTGGTCTGAGCCTAAAGGCAGTAAATGCTTCTTGAGATACATTCAATTGCTGTTTGAGTTTAGCCTAAGGTACGGAGAAAAGTTGCTGATGCTTTCAAACATGTTTAAACATTTTAATATTGTCCTGGCATGTCAGCTTGGACTAGAGCACTCCTAGGTATAATGCAGTGAAATCCTGTCATTAAAGGACCAGAATTTCTAAAGGTTTAGATAGTAGCCCTCTACTTGAACTTCTTAATTAAATGTGCTTATATCTCTGAAAATGTTCTGTTCTAAGCGTTGTACTTGCAGTGACATTGGTCAGTCTATTATCCATGATAAGGAGATACAAAAGAAGTAGAATGGGCCAGGCACAGTGACTCATGCCTGTAATCCCAGCACTTTGGAAGGCCGAGGTGGGGGGATCACGAGGTCAGGAGATCTAGACCATCCTGGCCAACATGATGAAACCCCGTCTCTACTAAAAACACAGAAATTAGCTGGACATGGCGGTACGTCCCTGTAATCCCAACTACTCAGGAGGCTGAAGCGGGAGAACTGCTAGAACCTGGGAGGCGGAGGTTGCAGTGAGCCGAGATTGTGCCACTGCACTCCAGCCTGGTGACAGAGCTAGACTCCATCTCAAAAAATAAAAAACAAACAACCATAAAAGAAGTAGAATGTGTTATTGATAGATCCCGGGCTATTGTTTGGAACAGTGAATTTATTGCAAATAGCATAGTATATCTATGATAATTTTTTCAGTGGCCTATTGCTTTGTCAATGAACTATTTCCTCGAAACAAATAAACACACAAACATAACTTTGTGGCTTCAAACAACAAAGATTGATTACTTCTCACACTTCTGTGGATTGATTACGTGGTTTCTCATGTTCTACCTGGCTCACTCATATGGCTGCATTCACCTGGCAAACTAACTAGGCTAGACTTTGCTGGGTCAGCTGGGTCTCTCTCTCAAGTGGGGTTCCATCTGCAAAGAGGCTAGACCATGCTTTCTCTCAGGATGGTAATCCCAGATTTCCAAAGGTGAGTGCAAAATTGTGACCTCTTAATAGCTGGGCTGAAAGTAGAACAGTATCACTTCTGCCACATTCTGGTTGTCAACAGTAGTCCAGCTTCAAGGGGTGCAGAATCGACAGTAAGAGTAGTAATGTCACATTCCAAAGTGGTTATGTGTAGGGAGATTGGAAGAAGTTCATGTCTTTACATCATAAAATCTTCATAGCTCATGCTGAATGGCTTATTTTTTTTTTATTTTTGATGTATGATGCATTTTAGGTATTTACCCTGTGTTTAGGTTGTCTTGTCCTGATTTTTAATTTTTTATTCTTAAAATCATTTATTGCTAATTTTGACCCATCTTTTAATGGAGCTGTTCCTTGTACTGCCCATGCAAGCAAAGCAAGATAGCATGCTGGCAATCTAATATCTTAGGGGCAAGTTTCAAGTGAAATGATTAATTGTGAGATTGATCGTGAGGCTGTAAAGATAACTCCAAATAATATATCATTTGCCCTTGAATTTTGAGCAACCATGGCACATACTGAATAAATCTTATTTGGCAAACTCCTAATAGAAAAGTATTAGGAGGATGCCTAATGTAGAGTAACCAGGATCCAGTGGCCAGCATATTTCTCTAGATAGATAGTAGCTCTGTGTGTCACAGACTCTATCAGCATAAATCCATTAGCACTACTAGAAAAGTAACTGAAAATAGGTACCCATTTGCTTGACAATTGGTATATATTGCATAATAAATTATCTGAAACCCTTGGGGCCAGATACATCTCAAAATGTGGAATCCTTCATATGTTATAAGATGTTACATGTTGTGCATGTGTCATATATTATTTTAAAAATCTAAAAGAGTCTAAGGCCACGCTTTTAATTAAACACATTATTTCTATAGTAAAACATACGAATATTCACATTATGTGAGACAAAAAAGATGAAAATAGCCTTGCATTAATTCATATCAAGTTTGTTGTAAACTTATGAAGGGGGAAAAAAAACTACTTTTGATTTCCTAAGATTTTTTGAAGACTGAATTTGGATTAGGGATTGTGCACCTGAAGCAGGTAATATTTATTGAGGGCTTACTGTGTGTCAAGAATTATTATAGGTACTCTACATATATTAACATATTCAATTTTCACAGTAATTCTAAGAAATTAATGCATTCTTAAACATTTATTACACAGATGAGGAAACTAGAATCAAGGAACTTGTCCACGTTCATACAGCTGTGAAGTGACAAAGTTAGAATGTGAATCTAGATCACAGGCTATGAGCCTATTCTCTTAAACAATATCCTTTTTATTCCTGGAATACTTCAGAGAGGGAAAAATCTCTACCTCCTTAAATCTCTCCACTGGCTATGAACTACTATTTACTGAACACCTACACGGCAGCCAGGACCGTATAACGAACTGTATAGATATTAACTCTTTTATCTCACAATGAATGGGGGAGTGGGTATTATTATCTCACATATAAGGAACTTGAAGCTCAGAAAAATTATGTCAGAAGTCACACAGCTTCTAAGTAGTTGAGCCTGGAATCACATTGAGCAGTATTGGGACTCTAAATCTCCTGCTCTTTTTAAAAGTTCATTAGTCTTTGCAGGAAGGGCCCAGGAATGGTACGGATGATGCTACAGCAAGGACTGATTGATTAGCTGGTCTTCCTATACTCTTCTAATTTGGTTAAATAAAGTGATTCTGTAATAAGTTAAAACAGTCTTTGGGGATCTTAATGATCTTTTTGTGGCCAGAGTGACACTTACTTACATAACTATAAATTTCTCCTCTTCCAGAAAGTGTTCCTACATTTAGAGGATCACAAACTGCTGGTCTGAGTCAGTGATTCCCGCCCTGACTGTGAACTGTGCTGTGTTTGCCTGTCTCGTCTTCCTAAATTCCCCAAACAGGCAAAAGGCAGGGATATTTTAGTTATTTATACGAAAAAGCCAAGTCCAACTCACTTGGACATCTTTTGGATCTTGTCTCCTCACCTCCAATCTTTATTAACTATGATAATAATTATCCAAAAAAATGTTGGTTAACCAACATTTATTTATTTTTTTCTCAGCCCTATCATATAAAATGAAAGTAAACCGTTTTCTAACAGCTGTTTTAAAGTAAAGCACTTATTTAATTATTTGAGTAAAGAGATACTTTCATTTGGACTAATGATAGTGAAGGGAATGTTAAAACATCTGTTGTGAAACATTTTCCACTGATCTTTTATTTTTCTTGTCTACCCTTTGTAAAACCTTTCATAAGTCAAGCAAATTTCACTAGAATTTAAGTGTGCTTCTAGAAAAAATGTCTTTGTGTAGAGGAAAGTCAAGAAACATGGAAAGAAAACCAAACACTTTAAAAAGGAAAAAAGGAAAAGGTTCCTAAACGTGGTTTTGTTTTGTGTTGTTTTGTTAATTTGGCTCTAAAGGAGGGAAATACCAGGCCAGGCACAGTGGCTCACGCCTATAATCTCAGCAGTTTCGCAGGTTGAGGAGGGCAGATCACTTGAGATCAGGAGTTTGAGACCAGCCAAATTAGGAGTTCTGACCAAACCTCATCTCTACTAAAAATACAAAAAATAGCCAGGTTTGGTGGTGCACACCTGTAGTGCCAGCTACTCAGGAGGCTGAGGCACGAGAATCACTTGAACCCAGGAGGCAGAGGTTGCAATGAGCCAAGATCGTGCCACTACACTCCAGCCTGGGTGACAAAGCGAGACCCTCCTCAAAAAATAAAATAAAACAAAATAAATAAAAAGAAGAAAATATGTATTTTTTTGCAGATTTTGTCAAGTAATGTTAGTCATATGCTAGAGCTTGATGTTAATGAACAAATTGGAGAAATGGTTTGGACATCTGGGAAGTCCATACCTCGACATAACAATCCATTTATCCCATGCGGTTAGCAAATCAAATAATGTGTGAATTAAACAAATAAATGATACATACAGTTTTACATATCTGATCTTTAAGAAAACTCATTGGAAATATTTTAAAGCTAAATATAACATTTTCATACTTTCTCTCAGTCAATACAAAGATCCATGTATCTCCAGCCCCAAGCCAAGGACCTGGAGTAGAGTGAGGGTCTGGGATTCTGACAGGATGCAAAACTCAGCGTACTTAAAATCCTTCCTGGTGCAGAACTGTCTTCAAGTCTTAATGAGTCTAGTGTGCTCTCCTATAACAAATGATGCCTCTAATGGGTTCTGAATTGTGTAAGGCAGCTTCTGGAAACATGAAATTCCTCTCTAAACCCGGGCTTTCCTTGTTATTTCTAATGATTCTATCTATTATCTATCTGTCACTTCTTGTTGAGGTCATTGTAATGGCATCTAGCAGCATCTGCCCACCTACCGTCTATCCTGCCTAGTAAAAACAAAAATAGTCTGTTTCTGAGAGATAATCTGACTTCTTAGGAAAACATATAATTTTCCCCACTTTCCGAAATGTGTAGTTTTAGGGAGGTTGTGTCATTCTTTTCACTAACTATTAGAATTTGTGACTCTGTGGCATCTATGTCCTGTGCTACTCAGATTTTTTTCTGTTTCTCTGCAGACTGTAGATTGTTTTGATGATTATGAGTAGCAGTAATTGACCTCTAAATAACTCAGCTGTTATATTTTAAGAAGAAGCAATGTGTTGTGGTGGGAAAACAGTAAGTTGAAAGTCAAAACACTTATTCTTTGGCTTCAGCTTTCTCTTAGCTTGGACCCCTTCGCTGTTCCATCCTCCTTGCTATATGATTGAGGTGCTAAATTAAAGAGATAAACTTCATGTGGGAAGTACTTCATGTGTTATGAATTGTTCTAACATTGTTTGCTAGTATGATGTCTTAAAAACTGTCTACTTTCTCCCAGCACTTTGGGAGGCTGAGGTGGGTGGATCATTTGATGTCAGAAGTTCAAGACCGGCCTGGCCAACATGGTGAAACCCTGTTGTATTTTGAAACAATACAGAAGTTAGCCAGGTGGTAGTGGTGCACACCTGTAACTGCAACTACTCAGGAGGCTGAGGCAGGAGAATCGCTTGAGCCTGAGAGGCAGAGGTTGAGGTGAGGCAAGATTGCGCCACTGCACTCCAGTCTGGGCAACAGAGTAAGATCCTGTCTCAAAAAAAAAAAAAAAGAAAGAAAGAAAAGAAAAGAAAAAAACTGTCTGTTTTCAAGAGGGACATTAACCTTATGTCTAGGAAAGGATCTTAACTTTCTAATAAGATGCAATGATTCTGGGAAATAGCATAACTTGATTAAAATGGAAACCTTTGCAAGGAATGTTAAGCAAGAACAGGATTTGATGGATACCATTTTTTTACTTCCAGTCTTCTCAAGGTTTGATATGATTGATGGGGTGGGGGGGCATTGAGAAATACAGAAACAAACAAACAAAATCTCTAAAGAACTGGCTTTATTGTGGAAAATGCTTACAGAGAATATTATTTTCTTCTCCTACTGTTGATTTGTACTGATTTACTCAATGCCAGTTAAGATTTGTGATCAGGTGTCTTCCATCTTCACTGAGATCAAAATTTAAAAGAACAGTACTAAGGCATAAAAGAATATTCTTAGATGTTAGAAAGCAAATCCTTCGGTGAAAGACTAAGAAGAGTTACTAATTGTGAAAGGTTTTCCTTTATAATGCCACAAAAAAATAGGACAGTTTAAAAGTATGCCTTTTATGGAAAGAAGAAAGAATTGCATTTGATGATTCTCTAAGATCCTGCAGAAATTTTGTGTTGAGAAAATTCATAATATATGCATGCATAATTAAAATAAGAAGATATGTAAACAAAGAAAAATACTTTTCTACTCATGCCCTTCTTTAATAAGGTTGCTTTGTAATACAGATTGCATTTGTTAATCATTGGTATTTCTTTTGAAGATTCACTTTAGTCAACCAAATTGGAAGTTTTGATTACTTGTGATGAATCTCTTGTAGCCCTTCTTGATTATTTTTCTAAATTTGATGATAAACACTGCAACATGTCTTAGCCAATTAGGCTTGTCAACTTCCACTGTGGTCCCCAATCAAGTGTTTTACTTTGGAAATGACAGGAGATCCTTATTAAAAATCATGCTTCTTGGATAGAGATGTGGCAGCTTGCATGCATATGATGGCAGAGAAGACAAGCTGCCTTTCGTTAAAAGCAATAGAGGAAATCAATTTTGGCATAAAATACTCCGGACTATGAAGTAAAGACTGAAGGAAAGAACTGAAGAGCATCGCACTTATAACTGATTGGAGATTCAGTCAATCTATTTAATAAATGAGTATAATCTCTTGTGAGCTGTAGGTAGTTTAGGTACACAAGTTAAAAAGTAAGAAGACTCATTTGAGCAAGAATATAGAATTACAAGCTGTTTATAAATGCATCTCAAACAAGAGGAAAACAAGTGCAAGGAATTTCAAACTCAAAACACAAATTAATCCCTGAAAAGCACCCACCTGTACAAGTCATTGTGTAAGTGAACTGACATATTGTGTGAGACATAAATGTGGAGAGATGATTGGAGATAATTCTGGGTCATTTCTGCAGGGAATGACAATCACATTCATATTTTTTTTTTCTGTTTCAGAAGCTAAATTCCTGATTATTTTCCCATGCCCTTGCTATTTTCAGAGGTCAAATTTGTCAGTCTTTAAGTCCTAAGCTATTCACTATCATAAGAAAAGAGGAACAATTTGAATTTGTTGAAGCAGTGGGAGAAAAGGGAAATATTTTGAGTAAAAAGCAGACCTCATTTTACACTTTGCATTTCTATCCTTTTTTTTCCCCCTGTTCAAAGCATTTAGGTCAGGTTAAAAAAAAAAAAAAAAAGTATCCCAAGATAGGAAATATTCTCAAAGAACTTGCAGTTTATTCATTTAAACCAACTAGATTACCAAAAGTATTAATAAAATTTGTCAATAATTCGATTTTTACAATGCATCTGAAATACTTATTTGAGAAACAGACACTTTAGGGTAAAAAAAAAAAAAGTGGGAAAGTACTTTGTTATTTTGATGAAAAAATTAAGAGAATCTGCTCACTTAGAAGTCAAATGGCAGCATGGGCAACTGGAGTAAATAATTAACCTTACATTTTACCTACAGGAAACGGTCAGATAGTTCTAGATTTCCTGTGTAGGACACTAGAATTTCCGTGTGAACGCTTAGTCAAGGGCATAAAGATCCCAGGACACTGTTTCAATAATCGATGGGCCGACAAATGTCAATAGTTCAGTTACCCATCATTGAAGGAAAAAATGACAAACATTAGTGGAGAGCCTTCATTTAGGAGATTTAGCCGAGTAAAATGTCTAAAATATCCTATACAAATGTTAAACTACAGGGGATGGTGTGTGGAAGCAAAAGCAGAAAGTGTACATATCTTGGGAATAATTTAAATAACTTCCTCTTCTATTTTAAATGAATCTATGGATTGTGCATATGCACATCTCACTGATTCCACTGGTTACAAAGTCCTAAGCTTTATAATAAAATGATACCATGTGACAATAACTGGAATGCAGTCATATTATGTTCTTTTGTTTGGCAATGAAAAACAATAAAACATTTTAAATAAAACCCTCCAGGTTACTGTCTCAGAACCTATTGAAGTAGTGCAGGTTTTTCTCTCTCCCATTCTCTCTTTCTCAAACAAAGTCTGTAAAAACATTTTTAATATTTAGAAAATACATAACCATTCTCCAAAGACAGACACATGCTTTCAATTATACATACAGGTAATTATTAACTGTCATCTTTAATCTTGTTTCCTAAGAATTCTTTGGACATAATTTAGCCTTTTAGAAGTAAAAGTCATTTCCCATTCCATTGGATAGTACCATTAATTAGGAGTACATGCTAGTTCATCCAAAGTTTAATAACTTGCCTATATTCACCCAGTACATTACATTCAGATAATATGGCCCATGCATTTTGATGTGAACACATCAGCACATATTAGGTCATTTGGCATGGTGTGGTGGGGGGAGGTGAGGGGATATGGGCTAGGGTGGGCAGGTGTATGATATTGCTAGTATGCTTATACCTATAACTACTGGTTCCTTGCTTTTTACTTTTTACCACATAATGTGCTGTCAATTTGGTTCTACTTATGAGTCATCCCATGTCTTAGAATGTATTTTAAATATAAGGTTTTGCATATTTGCATTCTATGAATAATGTATAAGCAGGAAGAAATTCAATTGGCAAAAGCACACCACTTCTGGGATAATTTATAAATCCAGAAAATTGTCTATTTCGATTTAATAATTTTTCTTATGGATGTGGAAAATATTAACACCCACACAAATTTACCTGTGTATTTAGAGCTTCTAATTGAGAATATCCTCATGTCCCTGTCCTGTAACAAACACACATATATCTGTTTCATCTACACACTTAAATGTATCATTTTGTCTACTTTCCTATTCTATAATGTGGGATGTCTTTGCAAAACCTTATCTTTCATGCACATGAGATTAAAAACTGTCCTGTGGAATGATGAGCTAGAGGGTGTTGGGAAATGAGAAATAAGATGGTAAGGAATATATTTATATATTTCCTCCAATTTCATATAGATCAGGGGAGCCTGTTGAGGAGTGTCAAATCCTAATGGCTTATTCTCCTTGGATTTCAGACTCAAGGCCTCTTCCAGATGTAGCCCTGACTGGGAAGTGCACTCGTGAGTGTGATGAGTATGGCCACTCAGACTCCTGCTGGATGCCAGTCCGCACTTCTCCAGAGAGGAAGAAGAGCCAGCCTAAACTCTCCACTTTCATGCCTGTTGATGAACGAGGAAGCCAGGAAAAGTTGGCCAATGGGGATGCCGCCATCATGGGTGACCGCAACAGAAACCTCCTGAACAAAAAGTTGACCTCATCCTATGAGACCTTCAGTGCAGCTAGTTTCAGCAAAAATGAGGAAGCCAACCCTGAGGATATTCCCCTTACAAAAACAGGGGAATATAAGCCATCTCCTGTCAATACTCTTACTAGAAGAGAAGTTTACCTGTAGGCTATAAAGGAGCAACAGCAAAGTTCTTTACATGTATGAAAAGGAGAATAAGGGGCAAAAAAACCTTACAAAGCAAAACGTTTAATCACAAAGAGGGGGCTACCAAAGAGACAAAGCTTTGCCTGCCACTTCTGCCTCCAGATCAGGCCTTTAGTGATACTGTTAGCCTGATTCTACTGTACAATGTAGAAACCATCCTTGTTACTTGCATGTCTAACCCCTTCACTGATTCCCAACACTCACTTTCTCTTCCCCAACCTTCTCCAAAAAAAAAAAAAAAAAAAGAAGAAAAGAAAAAAAAGGGGGGATAGTTGCAAGTTTCTTCCACAGTAACTGTACGAAGCCTGATTAGCAGAACAAAACACACTCTCATTATCCCTAAGCTGAAGCATGATTTTAGTCACTTTGATTTTGTTCGAGTGTCATCCGGCTGGTCAAAAATAAGCAGGACAGATAAAATGTATTTCAGACATACCATCAGAATATGGTTTATCACCATCAAAGGCAATCCTCTGAAAGTGATAGAGTCCCTCTAAAGGTACAGTCCTTAGAAAGAGGGACTATATTAAAAAGCATTTTGGGAAGATCTAATATTCCAACAAAGACTAAGAGCAAAACAATACTCAGTGGGTGATTGCAGTCCTAAATTGGCATATGTTGTTATTTTCAGGTTAAGAGCATCAACTTCAATTCCATACCTTCACCAAATATTCTCAGTATACATGCAGTCTTGATTACATGTATCAATTTCACTAATTATGACTTAAAAAATTATATATATTTTTTCAGAACAAGACCACTATTATTAACTAACTTGAACAATTGTATCATCCGGAGGCCAAAGATCATATGGCAGATCAGGGAAATCATAAAGTTGATTTGGTCTTGACGTGGAAAACCATTAAGCAACAAAAGCAACTGAACCCATGTATGCACAGAAACAATCAAACACTAGTTCATTTTATAGTGCCCAGTAAAATGTTCCTTCTTTTAAAATGGATTTTATTTGAAAGCTCAGAAAATGAAAACTAGTGAGATATATTTTTGGTATTATAATAGGCAATTGGTTGAGGTTCAAGTTTAGCTTCAGGTAATATTATCAGGGAAGATTCCATGTTTTAAAATAGTATTTATGGGTCATGGATAGGTTAAGAAAGATGCATTGCCATATAGTCTTGTTAGTTAAGTCCACGATGATCATTTTAGAATCCAGGCTATACTTACTGCTCTTTTTATCCACATTTTAAATTACAATTGCATTTTTTTAACTTGTTCAGTGCACACTTTCATGCACCACAAGTGCATTAATTTTGAATTGTGTGCAGTATAGAAATATTTTGAGACTAACAACATTGAAACAAGGTGACACCCTAGTTGACTTTATCACTAATGTGATTTGAACATTATTTAATATATGTTTTAAACAAATCTAGACTGAACATGAAAGAAAGGAGTTTTAGGCAATGACATTTTTCACAGGATGTATATCTCAAAGGTAAAAGCAGAGTTTTTCCAGTGCAATAAGAAGAAACAGAATATGCAGATTTTGAGCTACTGGCTCTATAGAGGATAACCTAATATGGCTGAATATTGAGCTGGGACATCCAGACAAAAGTGACAATCCATGGACAGAATAGGGAATAACAGGTGTGAGGAGAACAAACTCTCATCACTGGATGTTTGTAAGCTGGTTAAGGCATAGCCTTGATGGCTCTCTAGCAAACTGTAGAAACAATTTAGCTTTGGGTAGTTTCATGCTTTGCAGAATTTCTTAGACTATAAAGTGACACAGCCTGGAATATAGGTTGATAATTCACTATAGGTCCTCAAAATACTTTGAAAACCACTTCTCTGTTTGATGGGGTACTCTTTGGGGGTCACTTCCTCGTGCTCTTTCTTAAATGGAGTTTTCATTTTGATGTTAGTTTATGTATAATAGGTAGGATGCAAAAAGATATGTAATTGAAACAAAAAACATTGGACTAAAATATCAGTAATTGAACATGTTTATGTTTGATTATTATTTACACTATGGAAAGATGCAATTCTAGTACTTTGTTAGGAAACTGCATTAAAGCAGTTCTGCCTTGTATAATCTGTAAGTACCTATTAAGACAAAATACTTCTAAAGATACTTATGAAATGTATACATATTTTTTCTTGCACGTTACAAAGAAAATACTCAATTGCATAACACAGATGTTTGACAAACTTTTTTTTTAATGCATTTCTTTCTTTCATGAGACATTGAAACCACTGATAGCTCATTTCACTCTATCTTAAACCCTTCTCTTGTCTATAAAACTAATACGGGTCACACCGGACCTTCGGATTAATTGGATCCACATTTCCAATGATGTTTGCACCCCATTCAAGATAGCCATGCCATTGTCATTTAACTCGTGAACCTCTCTTTAGAACTAAAATGGGTGTGAAAGAATAAAATTCAGTGTACTGTAAGTATTCACAGTAATTCTAGTAGAATTAGCTATCATAACATGTTTATTATATAATGAGCTGGCATGACACAGAAATATATTTTGTGTTTGTATGACTTTTATTTTGAATAGGTTAAATCTGGTGCCACTCCATATATAGAGTGCTTTTGAAAAAAAAAAATCAATAAAAAGAAACAAAAAAAATAAATAAATGAGTGAATGCAAAATAAGCAACTGTGCCTTTTATACCTGTTGTTATGGTAAAAAAACGGTTGTTGGGTTTGGACAATGAGGGGAAATGGGCTATTCCCAACTTTTTTGATCCTGTATATTTGTCCATGTTTATTTTCTGAAAATAATGAATAATATATTAAAAATTTGCCTTCTGACAAACTCAGATAATGGACCAGTCTTAAATATTGTTATGTCATAAAGCAAAATTAAGGCAGTAATATGGGCTGCTTAAATCTGACTAGAAGTTGAAAGCATTTATTGTAAGTGTAACACAGAGATACTATCAGGAGTGAAATCAGTCCATTTTGCAAGGTAAAATATTGATTTAGAATTTTATTCTTTATTTCTTTTTTGTTGTGTTTCTTTTAGCTACAGTTTCATTTTGGTTGTACAGGATATAAACCATATTTGTTTTCTGTACACAAGACTCTCAAGTGAATTTTGCATGCATTATACATTAGGACACATTTATAAATTAATGAGTAACTATATAAATTTATGTGTATTAAAATGTCTGTAGCTTCAGTCTAAAATCTACTGCTCTTTCTGAATCTCCAGATATCATTTCTGTATGGTTTCTGACTGGCCTGCTGCCTGAGTTTCAGAAAACAAGGGAGGCATTATTTTTATGGGAAGAGGAACTAAGATGGTACTGAGGATGTCTGACTAAAACCCTACCCTAGGAAGCTGTCTTGTAGGAAAACAGAATAAAACACACAGACCAGAAGAAATTGTCAAGAATCAAACAGCCATCCAAAAATAGTCATGAGAAATCTAAAGACCTAAATAATCTTAGGTATGTGCTATCAGTGATAAATAAGAAAATGTGTCCTTAAGCAAAAAAAAAAAAAAAGTGAGGATGATCATGAATATAGTAAAGCTTGTTAGTTGGGACCTAGGTGAAGATATAATGATAACATCTGGAGGAAGGCATCATTTGTTCAGCTACCTAGGGTTTACTTTCAGACTTTTCCTACATTTAAAGCACTTGCATTCAGTGTGGTACGATCTGTTTGTAATGTTAATCATTGCCTATTGTTCTGCTACTTGGATGTTGATAGTGAAGCAGAGAACAATTTATCATCGTTTATTATGAGTCACTATGCACGCAACTATGCTTAACATGGCGAAATGTATTAAACACTCGTCCAACTATTTATGAAATATTTTACATAATTTAATTTGCTTTTGTACAGTTTTATGTAAATAAATTGCTTGTCATTTTTGTCTCTGCAAATTAAAATATAACATGGTCAAATGGTTTCACACTTGTAAGTGTACTTCTCTGTTGACAGGTAATTCAATTTTGATTGGACGAAAAGTGAATGGATGCATGTACCAGTTTGATTTAAGATGGTTTGATTCCTTATAAATTAAGGCACAGCAAGGAAGCCAATGTGGCAGCAATTGTTGATTTAGGGGGGATTATGCGTAACTGTCACATTACTTTGCCTCATAATGAAATAGAACTCGGATCCTTAAGTTTCATCAAAATAATTCCTGAGACATTTACCTAACTAGCTTATTATCTTAAAGTGTATGGCAGAAAAAGGAACTTACTATCATTAATATGAAGATTGATTTATTTTCAGAGGCATCTACAGAAATTTCACTTTTAAGACAGACAAAAGTAATCCTAAGTCAAAATGTGTCTTTGTTTAGGAAATACACATTTTTAATCTAAATTAATAACAAATACAAAAAAGTTATAGACTTTAAAAAATCATGTGAAATCATAGAGTAAACAAAGGAAAAAATACAATTTTTACTTTGATTACTTATTTTTTCTGTAATGGACTTTCTAGACTTTTTACATTTTTTCTATATTTTATTATCTATTTTTAATCATTCCACTTACTATTTGTTATAAAATTACATTCCTATTATAGTTATCTTCTTTATTTATTAAATTGACATGTATTCGAGTAAGCACCTTCTCTTCTTCAATCTCTCAGTCATGGCCTTTTTTCCAACTCAGAGACTTAAAAGAGAAAGAAAATACTTTCTGTATCTTCTAACAGATTGCTTGGAATTCCTGTCCCATCTCACAACAGCAATGCTAAAATCTACCAGTGCAAAAAAACATTCTAAGAATCTTTGCCTGTGGCTTCTCTACGGGGTTTTTTCTCCTTTCTTATGTGAAAATTTAATATATTTTATTTATATTAGATGACGTATACTTTCTTGAATCAAAGATATCTTTGTAAATTGAGTTTGACTGGCTGCCTTTCTTCTCTAAAGAAGGAATTAGGGTGTAGTATGGTGATAAAATCTACTTCAAGTTGGAATGGGGTGTGAAGAAATGATATGTCCATTCATTTTGGCTTTCTGCTTTTCTAGTGGTGAGAACTAAACATGAGTACATATTTTGATGGAACAGTACATAAAATGAGATCACTATGAAGTAGACTTTAAATTTTCACATAAGAGAGGGGAAAAAACGTGGCTAACAAGCTTCCCAGCACTGCTTCCAAGGCATAGATTTGATTATTTTACCGTCTCTGATTCTTTGGAAGAATTTCACCTCATAACTTAGAAGTTTGACTTTAGCACAATGACCTGTTCACCACAATACTTCACATTTACTATAAGATTTATCTCAAAAGTCTCATATCTATAATGTAAACTGTAGTTAGATAAGCCATTTATGAAGGTTGATTTTACTTTTATTTATTTTTACTTATTTTTAAATTTATTTTAATTAATTAATTTTTAGAGACAGGGCTTTATTCCATCTCCAGGCTGGCTGCAGTTGTTCAATTGTAATTCACCATCACCTGGAACTTCTGTGCTCAACGGATCCTCCCATCTCAGCCTCTCTGCCAAGTAGCTATGACTATAGATGGGTGCCACCACCCTGTCCAGGTAATTTTGTTTTTGTAGAAGCAGGGTCTTGCTATGTTGCTCAGGCTGGTCTTGAACTCCTTGCCTCGAGTGATCCTCCTGCCTCAGCCTTCTCTATTGTTGAGATTATAGCCACTGTGTCTGGCAGATTTTACTTTTAATAATTCTCAGGTTAATAAAAATTTGAACACAAAGTTCTACTAATATTAACATTTTTCTCTCCACTGGCTTATGTACTAATCCAAACATTTTACATGATTTACCATGGTGACAAGAAAAAAAAAAAAACTTTTCACACTTACCTGAATAAAATAATGATTTGTTAAAGTGAGAATTTCAGGAAGAGTACACTAATTATGCAGATAGACATCTAATTATCTTCACTTGACATTGCACAGCACACTCTGGCAGTAATTGTAACTTGTATAGTATTTCAGACAGCAAATTGTAAATCTTGAAAACCTCATAGCCAAATTTCGTCCTGCTTAATACCCTTGACCCAGTCTATCAGGCAATGACGATTTGGTGGACCTTGGCTTGATAAAAAGTCAGTCTAGCTTTGGGAACTCAAATGATCATGACCAACAGTCAGCATTATTAAAATTGGTCAGATAGTGGTAGAATTCCCAAATTGACTTTAGTTTTCATTCGGCTGATTTCACAGAGAAATGGTCTATTGAGATTTGATCATTTTTATTTTCTTTTTGTATCTTTAACTTTTTCGTGTCCTCATTCCAAAGTCTTTGCCACACTTTGAAAAGCAAACCTCACCTTCCCAGCAGACAAGGGGATGTTAGGTAGCTAACCAAGGTCTAGAGGATTTGCAACCCAATCAGCTTTATTTTAATGTAAATTTACAGTATCAGCTAACTTGAGCTCTTAAGAAACCGAGTGAATAGGGACTGAACTTATGCTTGTTTATTTTCTCTTATCTTTATCCTTTACTCTAAAACTTGTTTATAAACTGCAGGAAGGAAAAGTGAGTAGCCAAGATAATATAAAATTTTTAAGCTGCAGGGAGTGAGGAATGGATATGAATGTAAAATGTGGAAAGCTATTTATATTTTCCTTTAACTCTAATTTTATTTTTCCTGTTGTGTTTCTGGTTAAATGTAAATTTTCTTCATTCATTGATTTTAATATCTGTGACCCACACAGAAATAATTTTGTTTATTTATTGAACCTCCTGTGGGAAGATGCTTGATAGTTTATAAATGTAAAATTGTCCCCAACACTACCAGATGATACTAAAAGATTTATAGTTTATTCATGATGTTCAGTTTTGTTTTTTCCATTAAGTTATCATGGTTCAAATGACCCATTACCAAAAGGTCATAAGAAGGATGTATGAGCCGGGCACGGTGGCTCAAGCCTGTAATCCCAGCACTTTGGGAGGCTGAGACGGGCGGATCACGAGGTCAGGAGATCGAGACCATCCTGGCTAACACGGTGAAACCCCGTCTCTACTAAAAATATAAAAAACTAGCCGGGCGAGGTGGCGGGCGTCTGTAGTCCCAGCTACTCGGGAGGCTGAGGCAGGAGAATGGCGTGAACCCGGGAGGCGGAGCTTGCAGTGAGCTGAGATCCGGCCACTGCACTTCAGCCGGGGCGACAGAGCAAGACTCCGTCTCAAAAAAAAAAAAAAAAAGGAAGGATGTATGAGATCAACCGAGTAATTTCAGATATAATCTTAAAGATTAGAATGAGTATTGAAAGACAAAAGTGTTAATGAGTGGGCCTACTTAAAAAAAAAAAAGTGCATTAAAGAAATCCTTGATAAGAAAACTAAAAAAATAAAAATAAAAACCAGATTTTTTAATTCTGTCAATTTAACTATAAGTGCATTACAATATCCCAGACTTAGTAAAATTGTCATAACTTGATAGGACCATGTCATTTTTTTCTGTGTGCTGTATATGATATTACACAAAATATATTTACTGCAATTTTACGGATTGTTATAAAAATTTGACTGCATATTTAAACCATTTTATGATACATTTATGTAGAGGAAGTGAGAGCAAAAGAGTAGAAAGAAAGAAAGTAAGTAGTTGCATAGATTATTTATTTATAGTTTTACCACCTGGCTTTAGAAGGAAAATAATTATTTAAATGCTTTTCCAGACCCTACGGTACAGCTGGGATATGCTAGAACAGCTATTTCTTAAACTGGTGTTTGAGGTTCACTGAGAGAAGACAGACTTTTAGGGGACAAGGTATTCTATAAGAATTTTTTAGTTTTATTAATATAATGATCAAAGTAATATTTCAGCATATTTTTTCTTTTCACTTTCTTTCCTTTGTTTGTTTGTTTGTTTTTGAGACAGGGTCTCACTCTGTCACCAGGCTGGAGTGCAGTGGCGCATTCTTGGCTCACTGCAACCTCCATCTCCCAGGTTCAAGCGATTCTCCTGCCTCAGCCTCTCGAGTAGCCAGGACTGCAAGTGCGCACCACCATGCCCAGCTAATTTTTGTATTTTTAGTAGAGATGGGGTTTCACCATGTTGTCCAGGATGATCTCAATCTCCTGACCTCGTGATCCACCCACCTTGACCTCGCAAAGTGCTGGGATTACAGGCATAGGCCACCGTGCCCAGCTGAAACTGAATTTCATAGAATGAAAGTTTGCTTTGTAAGTCAATGTTTACTCAGTATTGTGTGAAAAACTGTATTCTCTGGAGTTTGAAAATATTTTTTTTTTCTTCACAAGAGTCCATATTTTACACAATTGTGAGAACCACCAAATCAGAGAAATGGATAAGTAGCAAAGTAGTAAACAATGTGAGTTATTGGAGTAGAATATATTAGCATATACAGAGAGTGACAAACTTTTTCTATAAAGGGTCAGATTATAAATATTTTAGGCTTTGTAATTCAAGATGCAAAATGAAGCATATTGTGTAGGTACTTATATGACACAAAAGAATAACATCTGAAGATTTTTTTCTTCGATCACTTAGATGCATAAATACCATTCTTCATTGAGAAGACATACAAAATAGTCAGTGGGGCTGGATTTGGCCAATAGATTTTAGTTTACTGACCCTGGTATACCCAAAATGATTTCAACTAATATGAATTTTAGGATTTATTACTAAAATTTCTCCTTTTATGCCTTCCTTAAATATGTTCCCATTTGCCTAGAGCAGTACTGGTTTATGGCTTTTCCAACACGTCCATTATTATTCATGCTTCAAAGTTAAATTATGGGGTCACCCTGGTTGTCAGAGTCTTTCCTTCTCATTGACCAGCTTCCCACTGTCTAGTTATGTAAAAAATCTCAGCCCTAGATCACAGGGGTGATCTAGAGAAGCAGGTCAATGTGCACAAAATTCTCAGGCTACTGGAAAAGAGCTCATATCCTAATGCAGTAATCATCCTCCACTTAAAAAGGTAAAAAGATAAAAAAGAGTTTCTTGTTCGAGAAGTGCTCACTTGGGATTAGAGGTGGGAGATTTGCTATTTTCTATTGGATCAAAAACTTTAACATACTTGTATTTAAATGTCATGGATAAGTTCTTATTGTGTTAAATAAAAATAAGTATGAAGTTTCATATTTAGAGCATGATATGCACAAAATAAAAAGAAGAAATACTGTGATGAACATAACAGCATTCTTGGAGCTTACTTACAATTATTATTTGTGTTTTCCAAATTGTACACAATGAATATCGTTTACATTAACAATATGAAAAAGTGGACATTTTGATAATATTTTAAAATTATGGGTAGTTCAGTGAATAAACTTAAAAATAGTAAAAGACACCACTTCATGTTAAAGCATTGGACATTCTATATCTGATCATGCCCCCAAAGAAAATTGCATTTCGAAAATGTTAAATTCTCATTTTCTTATGACATTTCACATTAGCTATTTTCTATCCCAGCAAAGTGAATGACATGCTAAATAACTTCAGAGATTGTTTTTAAACTAATGCAAAGGAAATAATATTCATATGAAGGCTAAATGTGGACATTTTTAACTTGGTAAATTAAATGTGAAACTTATGTTTTGAGGGAAGTATTATACAGCACACAATCATACAAAAAACAATCAACTACTACAATAAACCTATTATGTAGGTGATCAACATAGAAACTATGAATAGGTGCTTCAGCACATTCACTGGATATTTCTATTTGGATTCACCAGTATAACTATCTCTAAAGCCTCCATCTAGGAATTATTATAGATTTCAGCTTTGTTGTAGATGGGGTGAGTTGATTTTGTTGAACCTCCAAAAGTGAAGCTATCGAAAAAACTACTATGTAAGTCTATGTCTAGTCTAAGAAACAATGTTCTCATTGCCTGAAATAATCTGGAAATACAATTGAAGGAAAAAAGGATAAATTCTCAGTTGAATGGGACAAGTACTGAGATACTGTCTGTCCATAGATGATTAAGAAATGAAAAATGGAAACTGAGAACAATGCTACCATATTGGAAAATTTGCTTCAAGGCTACAGATGTTATTGGCAAAGAGAGGATGAAATGGATGAGCAATCTAGCTCTTATCTAGAGAAAGTCAGTCTCCAGTGAACCATCTTTTTTTGTAATACTCAAACCATCTTTTTTTGTATGCCCCTGCTATGTCAATTACTGGGGCTCAGAGAGAGATGTTTAGTATACTGCCTGTTGACTTCTTTCCTTAAATTGCCCAGAACACTCCAAACTCATTATTTCTATTTTTCTCTATATTTTATTAGATGAAAACAAATAGTGTAACAGGTGGTTTGTTTTTTCTCTCTGCTTGGGATTTGTATGTGCTTCTCAGCCAGCATTTTGTTATCCTCAGGTTTAAAGGCTCTAAGTCATCAGAGAATCACTCCCACTTGATTATAAATATAAGTCAGATGATTATAATGACAGTGTCACAGGTGGAAAAATAATCTTCATTCTATTGTAATCAAGCCCAACACTGACAAAGAATCATACATTGCTTTGGTGTTTCAACTGAGATGAGGGTACCAATTTATACTATAACTCTTCAAGAAGGGCAAGAAGAAATGTATACAGAAGAATATCTTCAGGGTTAATTCCAACCTGAGTTGCAAATATAAAATCCTGATTATTCAGGATAGTGAATCAAAGCTGAATTACTAGAAGTTAATTTGAAAACAGCATTTGCATTGCTTGTTTTCACTGGACTCATCACAAAAAAAAAATAAAAATAAGAAAAGTAAAAGGACTTGCTCTCTGCCATACTTATTCACCCACACCATGATGGGAAAGAATTCCTGGAGGTATCACTCTTCTCACACAGATTTACAATCTCCAGCATGGAGGAATTAGGTAGAACAGATATATTTCACTCATACCACGGTCAACGTCTATCTAGGAAAGTCTAGATGTTCCTATTAACTCAAAATGTGTTTTTAGCTGTAATTGGATTCTGTTTTAACCAGTATGAAGTCCTGCTTATAACTGTGTGAGGCAGAGAAAAATTTCTAGGCTAAGATTCAAATCAGAAAGCATACTGCAATAAGCAACATCTTCTCAAGGATGTGATACAATCTCTCAGTCTTCTCCAGGTGTGATACCATCTCTCAGTCTTCTCTGATGACCAATTGGAAAAATCATCTAGGAAAATAGTCACTTGTCATTCTAGCTTTTAAAGGTGTTTATCCTCATTATCAAATACATAAGAATAATGTAATTAAAGACAAACTTTCTAAAAATGTATCATAACCTTGCAGAAAAGTTGCTTATATTTTTTCCTGAATTTTTTTTTGACTTTGTGCATTTCTTCCATGAAATGTGGATGTAATTTATTAGCTTAACAAAAATAAATGAGATATATACAATGTTGGATGTTTGGGTACAGTGCTGAGCAAGATATGGCTTGCTCCTTCTCTTATAGAGTTATAATCTAGGTGGGAGGTAATCCAGAGGAAAAATTATCAAAATTACCAAGAACCACACAACACTTGGTACATGGTATGTTCAAAGAGAATAAAGGTTCTTTGGACTAATGTGTGGGACATCTATCTTGAATTTCTGCAGCAAGAATAGCCACTGAGAGAAAGAGGCATCCACAATTAGGAATGATAATGCACAGTTGGGAGAAGGATGAAGAGATTTTCAGGCAAAGATAGCAGCATATGTAGGCTAGAGGATCTGAGAGAACAAGAAGACGTGAAGAACTGAAAGTGGTTTTTGACCAGGAAATGATAGAGAAGGAATGAACATGAAGGAGGAGTTTGGGGAATGAAGGATGAGGGTGTAGGAAATTAAATGTAACAGGGATAGTGGTAAGAAGATGAACTCCCAAATGGTTGCTCTCTGTCTCCCTTCCTGGAAAAAAATCTGAATATTTTATGATTAAAGAATTGCATTATTTGGTGCTGTCTCAAAGAATTGAGGCATTCTAAGGTTGTCTCCATAGTTGTGAGAAGTACGAAAGTTCAGGGTCCATCTCAGCAGCTGAAAAGCCTTCCCTCAGGGAACTGAATGGTTATTCATTATACCATCCGGGTTTAACACTTCTATTCATTCGTAGCTGTGATGGTTACTACTGAGTGTCAACTTGATTGGATTGAAGGATGCAAAGTATTGATCCTGGCTGTGTCTGTGACCACATTGCCAAAGGAAATTAACATTTGAATCAGTGGCCTGGGAAATGCAGACTCACCCTTAATCTGGATGGGCACCATCTAATCAGCTATCAGCATGGCCAGAAAATAAAGCAGGCAGAAAAAAACGTGAAAAGGCTAGACTGTCTTAGCCTCCTAGCCTACATCTTTCTCCCACACTGAATGCTTCCTGCTCTCAAACATCAGACTCTAAATTCTTCAGCTTTGGGACTCAAACTGGCTTCCTTGCTCCTTAGCTTGCAGATGGCCTATTGTGGGACCCTTATGATCATGTGAGTTAATATTATTTAATAAACTCATACACACACACACACACACACACATATATATGTAGTCTACTAGTTCTGTCCCTCTAGAGAACCTGACTAATAAACTATCTTAGTCTGTTCCGGCTGCTACCACAAAGTGTCATAGACTGAGAAGCTTATAGACAACAGAAATGTATTCCTTACAGTTCTAAAAGTTGGAAGTCTGAGACCAGGGTGCCAGCATGGTCAGGTTCTGGTGAGAGCTTTCTTCTAGGTTGCATTTCTTATGTTTTATTGTATTCTCAGATAACTTAAGGAAGATGAGCGAACTCTCTGGGGTTTCTTTTGTAAGGGCATTAATACCATTTATGATGGCTCTACTTTCATGACCTAATTACCTCCCAATCCATAATACCTTCACATTGGGGATTAGGATTTTAACATATGAATTTGGAGGGAGGCACAGACATTTAGTCCTTAATAATCCCTTTACGCCTTGGATTCCTTGATGTCTTCTTGGCCACAGCTGTCACTTGGCTCATCTTTGCCTCTACTTCCATAATTCCTATTGTGGCCTTAGTTTTTCTTTTTAGACATGCTTCATCCAACAGGGTAGCCACTAGCCATATGTAGCTATTTAAATCTGAATTTAATTCAATTAACCTTCTCTAGCCTGTGTTTCATTGGACAGGCTTGTTACGATCTGACAGTAGACAGAATGATTGAGTGCATAGACTGCTGGTCATCCTACTGGCTGCTTTCAGGTCATCCTGCTGCCATTAGTTGAGTCCAGGATAAGGTGAAACAAAGTACGATGATACAACCACAGGAAATTCTTAAATCTGCTGCTTTGGGTCATAGAAAGAGATGACAGGCATTATATCTAGTAAAAATGACATAGATAGATATAGTTATAAATAAAATCATAGTGACTGGTCTGTCTGAAGCAGCTGGGGAAGATGATAAAGAAGGTTCTTTAAAAGTCAGCATGCAAAGATTAAGAGGAGGTAAGAAAACCAATAAGGGGAAGATAAGTATCTGAAGCACAGGGAACAGTAATGCTAAAGGTTAAAGATATGAAAATAGAAAAATCAGAGGTAGTGCCTGCAAGTATTCAGAATTCCTAGAGCACATTTGAGAAGAGGGGCAGGGTGCCTACCATCCTATAACACAGCAATTTTGTAAGTGCCCTGCTTCTTAGCCCCATTTTTCACATCCACACTGTATATGATTAAATCTCTCTTCCCTACTGTTTCGACACATCACTAATGGTGGACATCTGCTCATTTCATCAACCAAGCCTTTCTTCTGCCATCTTTTGGCAAAAATCACTTCAGTTTTCCTTTGCCAGCTGTCTGTGGTTAAGCATCTCTATTTTCCCCTGGCCACATATTGGGTAGGGAATTCAAGCTGGGCCAATTTGCTCCTCTGTCCAATTTGGAGGAGAACCCAGAGGCAGAAAATGGTTTGAGCTGATTGATTCTAATTGTGAAGCTCTAAACATTATTCCTTATCTCAGCAGCCTTGAGCCCCAGAGCTGTTTCCAAGGAGCCCTAAAAGAGTTTACCTAGCATCTGCCTTTTAGTGAGCATTTTAATCCTAAACCTGCAATACCTGCTTAATGGTATTGACTGTAGAATCGAAAGCAAGAAAATGCAGAAAACAAATGCATATTCCCAGCATTCTTTTCATATTGTTGTATCATCTGACCTCTCCAGTTGTATCTGGCCCAATTCTTCCCATGGCTACTCTGCTCTAGTTACTCATGTTTATTGTTTCTGAACTTGCCCTTTGTATTTAAATCACTAAGCCATTTTTTCACATTATTCCCTCATCACAAAACATGTGCTTCCTGAAAACCTACTCAAATCCTGCCCATGGTGGTACAAGGCTTACATCAACCTTAGATTCCCTAGTACCTACTTTGATTGTTTCAACTCAAAAATCATCTCTCTATTCCTCAAAACTCTGATTGAGGAGATGAATATCATTTTTTTCATTTATCCTTTCCTGTATGAGAGAGTTTTACAAAACTCTCTTAGTTTCTTGCCTCATATTCCACTCCTCCTCACAGCAGAATGACTTAATTTATGGATGAAAAACAGACATTAGCCTATTTTATTTCTTGAATCCACACCTTTTAAATCAAAAGTATTAAATAAAAACAACAAAACAAAAAATACAACAAAAGCAATGACAAAAATCAAAAGTATTGACCACAGCAGAATAATTTGATCTTTCACCTTCCTTAGTGAAATATTTGCTTCTTGCATTTATATCCCATCTTATAGAACTTGATATACACACACACACACACATACACACACACACACACACATACATATATATATATAGAGAGAGAGAGAGAGCAGGGGTGGGGAGGGAGAGACAAAGATGAAGATAGAGGTAGATACAGAAAATTAAAAGGTTTCTCAGTATCTTTCACATATCTCTTACTATGCAAATGCTAATGACGAAATATTGGCACCCAAGATACTGATTGATAAAGTCCTTACCATAATATCTTGTCTTTGTTTTTGAGGTCTCCATCTTAAGAGAAACTATGTTGCAGCACTAAAGGATTTCTAGAGTGATGCTACATGTAGTCATAGAATAATTCTTGGAAGTAATTGAACACACTTTCTGCTAAATCATTCAGTATTTCAACAATTTCAGTGTTCATTAATGCACTAATGTTGAGTGACTAGTTGCAGATTAATAGGTGTTTTTATTCACTGCTCACAAAAAGGTACTATGATTTATAGTAATGCCAAGAGTCAAAAAAATAGATCATAATACATTTTTGAGTCTATTTCACTGTTTATAATATCCTTCAACATAGCTTTGAATATGTTTCAGAATCTGTAATACTTAAGAAATAATACCCATAGTGTTTCTTTGAGAATAATATAAATTAATATATGCCAAAATTATATTTGTTTTAAACTTCTTTAGAATCATTACTTATCTTACATATTTTATTGAATTTATATAAAGAAGCAATTTCACTTACATCTCTAAACTGGGAGAGAAGAGGTGGCTGTTTTATTTTGTCAAAGGAAAAAAAAAAATGATTGTTGAGCTCCTTCTTGAAATTTTGTGTGAATTTTGCTTAGCCACTCCTGTGTTGTAAAAGTAGTCAGTAAGGGTATCATATATGTCAAAACTTCTTCCGTCTATACTTAAGTAGGCTACTAAGAGAATAAGGTCTCTGATTTGCATTTGGCAAAAACAGAACTCTACTAATGCAACAGAAGCAATCATGACTTTCAGGATACTCTTTCAAGGAATGATGTACAGTCAGTACTGTCTTTTACAGCCAGCATAATAAACGATCTACAAGAGAAAATTTTAAATGACATTTCTACTGTAATTCCCATATGCCTTCTCTGTTGTTCTGGATATTTAATTTTAACACTAGACTTTCTTCTTCAGATCCTTTTTCCTTCTCTTCATGTTTTAATTCATTCAACATTTATGTATGTCTACGGTAAAAGAAAGGTAAAGTTTAAACATGTGATTATTTGGTTACTCTCGGTTCACTCTGTGCAATTCAATTTCAGCTAATTTTCAAATTAAAATAAATTAATTTAGTGTATATATATAAACACACATGTATACATATGTATAAGATTTTCTGTATGTATGGAATGATTCCAAGAGTTTTCTGATTATTAACTTATTTAACCTTCAAAACAATCTTATGAGAATGAATCATATCATCTTACTTTTCAAGTGAATAAACTGAGATACAAAAAAATTCAGCAAATTGCTCAAGGTCACCAACAGTGGATTACAAATTCAAACCCAAGATTTTGGCCTCCAGAGTCTGTGCCCATCGCCACTATGACTTACCCTTCATTTATTAATAAAAGTGAAGTTTCATTTGCTCCAGCTCTTCAGACGTATAAGGGTAGGGGAATCTTTACGCACAACCTTCAGAAGCGAAAGATAGGCTTTCTAAATCTCTGAATGAATGTATCTTTCAAAAAATATTTTCCGTAAAACAAACACATTTCATTATCTTGCATAATCTACTGCCACTTCAGAGGCTGAGGAGAAGCTAACTTCAGGAGTGGTCCCAGGTGAACAGGGTACAGAGCTTTGTGGAACTGCATATTTGCAAGGAGTCTTAAATAATTCTAGAGATTCTGTGAGCACAGTTTTGTGGCCTATTTAATACCACTGGGTTTCTGTGAATTATAGCTTCTATGACTGTTTGTTTATAACTGATATAGTGTAAATTTTAAAGCTGTGATTGATAAAAATTCAAGATATCAGGGTTGCCAAAAAATAAATTCAAGTCGGTCAATATGAGTATTCAAGTCCTAGAAATGTGTGTCATAGGGTCAAATTGAAGGTGAACTTGATTGTGGATAATATTAATTTACTAACTGAATACTCATTAATTTGAAGAGGGAAGGTATAATTTTTATTTTTGTAATCCCAAGTATGAATTCTGATGGCTTTCATATTATAGGATCAACAAATAGACAGGCTTTCCATCCAGATTCTAAATCCAAGAGAACTTAGGACAACCTGTCTACATTATTCAATATTATATCACAATAAACTAACCCAGTTTATGACACTTAGTTGAAGACCAGTAAGATGCGAAACTTGAAAGAAAGAAGAGAAGGCAGGAAGGAAGATAACCTTTTCACTAATTTACAGAAAGCATAATTGAAAATGTGTTCTTAACTCTTGGTTCTATAATGTAATTATCCTGTAAATTAATGGCCCTCAAATTTTTATTGTGAATATGTTCAGAAATTTCAGCCTGTTTTAGAAAGGATTTATTCACAAAATTGCTTCTTCATTCTAAACTTTCCCTGTTATATTTTATAAAAAAGCACTTTGTCACAAGCATCTGTATGCATCTAAAATTTCCATAGGGACAATGTACAAAATTATTTTAGTTAAACACAACGTTTTCTCTCTTTTTTGATTGTGAAATTTTAACTTCTACTATTATAAAATGGAGATAAATATGAATCATATTTAAAGCTTCTAAGACAATGAATACAACAGATTCCACTTAATTAAATTTGGATCTAGGCTCTAAGAAAATTCTGGTTGAGAGTCTCAAAACCAAGTTTGAGTTATTCCATATTCCAGTCAACATTCTCTTTCCTATCTCATTCATTCAACTATTTAAAAATGTTACCGCATGTCCCAGATCCTCATCCAAGGTTTGTTTGGGGTTTTTACACAAATAGTTTTTGTCTTCTAAGATAGAGGCTCTTTTCTATGGTTGAAGACATGTCAGCAACTAGAGACTAAGTGGGCTCTTTGGGTCCATTTTGTATTCATGAACCCCTTCAAGCCCGTTGAGAAAAAGTCATCTTGTGATCCTAGCATGACTAATTTATTCTGGGTTGTGATCACAACACTAGGGGGAAAAAAAAATCAAAATTCTTAGCTTTAGATGTTTTCGCTTTATGCTGTGCCACCATTGGAGATTTTTCTAAAAGTTAATGAGAACAGGACTTGTTTTACACAAGGTTTTCTTGTGAATATGCAGTGGGTGGAGGGATTTGAAGGTTAATGCATGAACAGAGTTCAGTCACGATGCTTATCCTTGTTTCCAGGCATTTTAGCTGAGTTATTTATACATAGATGAATTAGATATCCTGTTATTTTGAATAAGTGTCTATTTTTAATTAGGCAAGGTACATAAGCATTTTAATTAGATATCTAAATACATCATTTAAAAATTTTTCCCTCAGAAAATAAAAAAAAATTCATTCCTTCTTTATTAAATATAGGGGTAGTAAAATCTTATGAATAGATTTTCAGCTCAAGAGATTGGAATCTTTTTGATATAATATATGCACAGATTATTTCCTCTTAAATTTATCTACGCTAATGAAGTGTATGAAAGTAATAAAGTTAAACCACAACTTGTTAAGTGTGCTGCAGTTCTCCAATATGACCAAGGAAAAAAACTTCTATATCTACGTTACTGCTAGTGCTCTGAATTAGAGCTTAGTTTGTTCATTTGCGTTAATTCAATGTAAAGAATATAAGTGTGTGTGTGTGTGTGTGCCTGTGTTTATATGAGATGAAATGAGCAACAGTATCCTGCTCTACCACTGAATTACTTTGAATGGAGAAAATTGCAAATATTTTTGCACCAACCTAATAGGTACAAAAATTATTGCGGTTTTTTTCCCATTACTTTCAATGGCAAAAACCGCAATGACTTTTGCACCAAGCTAATATTAAACGAGGGCATAAAAGTAAGAGAAAAGATCTTTAACCATCAAATTGGAAAATAGATCTTGCGCTTTTCAAAACATCTTTAGCATATCAAAATCTCTGGGTTTTCTACACATTTTAATTGCAATCAACCAACTAAAATATATTGTGTTATTGCTCATAATGCTTAGTTTTCTTTTCTTTTTTTTTCTTTTTTTCTTTTTTTTTTTTTTGAGACGGAGTCTAGCTCTGTCGCCCGGGCTGGAGTGCAGTGGCCTGACCTCAGCTCACTGCAAGCTCCGCCTCCCAGGTTCACGCCATTCTCCTGCCTCAGCCTCCCAGGTAGCTGGGACTACAGGCGCCCACCACCTCGCCCCGCTAGTTTTTTGTATTTTTTAGTAGAGACGGGGTTTCACCGTGTTAACCAGGATGGTCTCGATCTCCTGACCTCGTGATCTGCCCGTCTCGGCCTCCCAAAGTGCTGGGATTACAGGCTTGAGCCACCGCGCCCGGCCGCTTAGTTTTCTTAAATAGAAGTTAAACTCTGACTGAAATTATGGCCATGGCCTTCTAAATGGGAGTGGTGACGGGTGCTAAGGAAGCATCATATGAAGCCCAGCTCTTCCACTCATTAGCTGTGGGGCCCGAGACACGTTACTTAACCTGTTAAAAACTTATTTTACTTATCCATGAAATGGATATTGGTTTCCACTTTGTGTGTGTTTTGAGAGTTGTGAAGAATTTAAAGCGGGATTTGCTATCAAGCGAGTACTCATTAAGGGTTAGTTATTATCATTCTATCATTTTTGCTCTTCAACCATTATTCCCTTTGTCTTTTTTCTGTTTTTTTCTTATTTCTATTAGCTCAGCCTTTAACCTAGACTGGCTCTACTATTGTATCTTACTCATACTTAGTTTACAAAAGCCCCATTTTACTATTTTAATACTAGTCAATGGGAATCAACTTGAGTCATCTGAGACTGTCTACTAAATTCCTTTATTATGTATGGAGTACAGCACATCTTTAATGATTTTTTATCATAAATTTTAAAAAGTTTAATTTCCAGATTTATTGGTTAATGTAAGCAATTTTAGATATAGGTTTTTGTAGGAACCTCTAGGGAAGACAAAATTTCATGCCTACCATCTTAGGGTTTTCAACTTGACCTGAGAAGTAAATTGACTTAAACTGATTAACAGGAGTAAAGCATGTAAAATTATTTAATGTAAGTTTTACATGACATGAGAGTCTCCAGAAGGAAATGAAGACTCAAATAAGCCCAAAATCTAAATGCTTTTATACTAGTTTCAACAAAGAGAGGCAATTGTGAAATAGTGTCTAGCCTATGTAGAGAGGCTAAAGAAAAGTAAGAATTACTTTAACAGATTGTTAGTATAGAATTCTCTCAGTTTTAATGTTACTTTCTTGATGATAAAAATATTACATTCCTTCTGGTATGGAGAAGTCATCTTTTATACGGAGTATTTATCACCTGCTTTCAGGAAGAAAAAGAGGAGGGTCAAGAGCTCTCTTCTCGAAACTTGTGATTTTTTAAAGTGCATACTGCTCAAAATAATCCTTATGTCAAAATAGCATATGTTGTGGTAGTGTATTCCACCACCTTGCAGATCTAATCAAACTATCTATCTACCTGTTATCTATCTATCTATCTATTTATTACTTTAAGTTCTGGGGTACATGTGCAGAACGTGCAGGTTTGTTACATAAGTATACACAGGTCGTAGGGGTTTGCTGCACCCATTAACCCACCATCTACATTAGGTATTTCTCCAAATGCTGTCCCTCCCCTAGTCCCCCACTCCCTGAGAGACCCCACTGTGTGATGCTCCAAACCATCTATATTTTTATTCATTCTTTCAGAAATTTTATTGAATGGGTCTTAAAAATCCAATGTGTTTTCATGAGGGAATATTTTTCACATTGTCTTTGTGTAACTGTGTCTTTTGTATGATCTTATTGTTGAAATAACTTTCAAATAACTGTGTAATTTCTGATAAGAAGCAAAAGTGACCATAAAAACTAGCTGAAACCTAAGTAAATTATAACAAATGTCAGACTCTTGGCTGGGCGTGGTGGCTTACACCTGTAATCCCAGCACTTTGGGAGGCCGAGGTGGGTGGATCACAAGGTCAGAGGTTAAAGACCAGCCTGGACAATAGGGTGAAACCCCATCTCTGCTAAAAAAAAAAAAAAAAAAAAGAAAAGAAAGAAAAATAGCTGGACGTGGTGTTGGGCACCTGTAATCCCAGAGCTACTCTGGAGGCTGAGGCAGAGAATTGCTTGAACCAGGAGACGGAGGTTGCAGTGAGCCAAGATCGCACCACTGCACTCCAGCCTGAGTGACAGAGCAAGACTCCATCTCAAAAAAACAAAAAAAGAAAAAAGTAAAAAGTCAGACTCTTGAAGTATCTTCTCTCTGATGTATGGCTAAAGTTGCCGTGTATATCAGAAATGGAGAGGGATGTGATTTCGAGAAGCCTAATACTCTCTGGATACTGTCTGGGAACAAACATCATGTATTTTGTGGCACTATTTTTAGAAGACATCCTTTATCTCCTCAGGGTCTAGTTCAAAGAACATCTCCCCTGTGAAACCATTCTGGATGGTGCAAAATTATTTGTTTCTTCATCTAAATCCTGATAGAATCGTCTCTCTCTATTAAAAAAATACTTATCACATTGCATCTTAGTGATTGTTTCAATGCATGTATTTACCTTACTAGATTGTTTCCAACAGGTAAGAGATTATATATTTTTCACCTGTCCTAAGAGGGCACCCAGCCTAGAAACCCTCTGTGAATATTTATTTAATTGACCTGTTACTGTCATTAAGTTAGATGTCTGGTTACTCTTAAAAATCAATATGCAGCCTACAATCAGAGGGAAACTTTTTGTGTGCCCATTCTGGAAAATATTGCTAAGAGTAAGAATTCATCCAGGACTACATAGATTGGCATGAGTTAGGGATTTAAGAAACATTCATCTAGGATGAAATTGTAAGCATATTGTATTTACATATCTTCATTCTTCCTAATTTTTGCCTCCTTAAATAGTCTAATATATTATGCATGTAAACAGAGGTATTTAGTTCAAATTCCTAAATTGAGTTGTTTTCATTTTTTCTTGTAGCTGCAGAATGTGTATTTATTAATAACACAAGAGAAGAGTTCCCAAAGTGTACTCCGGTCACTTACCTGAGCTGCTTGCTCAGGGTAAACCATAGGTTGCTGAATTTTTTTTGTAGACCCTTGGGTTGCAAATAAGCCAAACTTATCAGATTTTAAAAACTTTTAAAAATGTTTTATGGGATTATTCCTAAGAGTGAACAAGGCCTCCTTAGTAACAGAGGCAACTGGATTCAATCAGAGGGGTCTTTTACTACACAGAATCAAGATAATATCAAATTAAACCATTTTATATCCTCTCCTGATGCCTCTGAAAATTTAGTTCCCCAAATCTTATTTTCTCAAGGAACTAATGATCTTCTGCAAAGTGAAATGCCTGATTTTTTCTACTGGGAAAAAAAAAAAAAAAAAACCTGAAATATATAGTTAGCCTAACCTAAATAATTGATGATGACATTTTTTTTTTTTTTGATTTTGCAAGGGTGTACCAATTTACCAGGCACTAGCTACATTTCTATAAGATCCTGTGACTAGGTCTTACTGCTCTGTAGATAGACAGCAGAATGTTTATGAGGAGAAATATCACTTTCGTGCTCCATGTTATAAAACCATCCATTTGTGTCTGCTCCTCTCCCTTTATTCTGCCATGTATATGTATATATGGATATGCATGTCTCATGTAAAATACTAAAACATCCTTATCTCTACTGGTTCAGCTAATTTTCTAAGATACAGCAGCAGTCACAAATATCATAAGGAGATATTTTTAGACTCAGATGCTGAATCAAGCCAGATAGTTCATGTTATGCATGCAGTATGTCCACGGGGAGCTGAAAAGCGTAGTTTTGGTGTTTTCTGGAGTCCCTTAAAATGAAATAAATTTAAAGTTGGCTGCAAGATCAGTAGAGACATCTTTTTATTCATTACTGTGTATATGTGAACTCCCAGTTGGCATAAAGAAATATCATGCATGCCCTGTAATGGCTCTCTTATATTAAGGAATTTAAGGACTGATTGCATATTACAGAGAAAGAGCCAATACTAAGAGGCAATAGCAAAGCACTTTATTTTGGAGTAACTTGGGTAATAGGAATAAAGATCTGAAGCGGTGTTAAATAGCTAGATGAAGAGATAAGGAAACCATCATTCATGGGAAGAAAATAATACTTTTGTAGTATGGAAAAGTTGATAATTCATTTGCTTGTTATTTCTCACAATTATTTGAAGCTTTCTATTTCTATTTAGCATATTTTCTTATTCATTAATTCATTAAGTATATATAGTGTTTTACCATGTCCCAGATATCATGCTAGATGCAGACAATACAAAAGTATAATTCTTGCACTTGTAGAGTTAGCAGTTATTAAAATGTGTGTGCCAATGTTTGTGTGTGTGTGAGTGTTTATGTACTTGTAGTAGTGATAAGAGATTCGAGAAGAAAAACAAAAATACAAGGTACTTTCAAATAGTTAAAACAACAACAGCAACAACAAAAACATCTAGTCTGGTCCAAGGAGAAAGAATTCCTTGAAGGAGTGACAGTTAGTGTGAGATTAGAGGACTGCTATGGTTCGAAGTTGTCTCCAAAAAAGCATATGTTGGAAACTTAATCCCCAATGCACCCATTTTGGGAGATGGGGCCTAATGGGAGGTGTTTAGGTCATGAGGGCTCCACCCTTTTGAATGGATTAATGACAACTATGAAAGTACTTGAAGCTGTGAATTTGATATCTTGCTCTCTTATGCTTCTACCAGGGGATGGATGAGGCGACAAGAAGGCCCGTGCCAGATGCTGGCATCTTGATATTGGATTTCCTATACTCTGGAACTATGAGAAATAAATTTCTTTTCTTTCTAAATTACCCAGTCTGTGATACTCTGTTATAGTAACACAAAATGGTTTAAGACAAAGACTGAATGAGAACTGATCAGGTAATGGTGGGAGAGAGAAAAGCAGTGTAGGGGTAGAGGTAATATACTAGACTGGAATCTTGAAGCAAGAAGGAAGTTGGCCTATCTAAAAATCAAGTTGAAGGCATTGTATCTGGACCATAGTAGCAGCAGGTGGCAAGTCTGAGATAAGCTGGGAGCATTAAATATTAACGTACTATGATGCCATCTTAATACGAGAAAGAGACAAAAGAAACAACAGCTGTACATGGTTTTAGTGTGTACGCTGCTTTTACTGGAGTCGACCTCACACATACTAATTACTATCATAAATTACTGGGTGTTTTACAAAACCTTTGCTGAAACTCCTCAGAATAAGTGAACACTTCAAATCCTGTGTTGCCTTGATAATTGGTATATATTTTCCTGCATGTATTCATTTGTTCAACCCGTTTGTCAAAATACCAATGCATTCTGGAGACTATGCTAGATGTTGCTATAAAGGAATAGAAGGGTACATATAACAGGCTTCTTGCTTTCAGGAAGGTCATCTCTCCCTGTTTTGTAATTTTTTAAATACACTTTTGTTTGTTTGATTGCTTGTTTGTTTTTGAGATGGAGTGTCTCTCTGTTGCCCAGGCTAGAGTACAGTGGTGGGCAATCTCAGCTCACTGCGACCTCCGCCTCTCGGGTTCAAATGATTCTCCTGTCTCAGCCTCCCACATAGCTGGAATTACAGGCACCTGCCATCATGCCTGGCTAATTTTTGTATTTTTAGTAGAGACTGGGTTTCCCCATGTTGGTCAGGTTGGTCTAGAACTTCTGACCTCAGGTGATCCGCCCACCTCGGCCTCCCAAAGTGCTGGGATTACAGGCATGAGTCACCGCACCCGACCTTAAATAAACTTTTTATTTTAGAATATTTCTAGGTTTACAGACAAATTGAGAAGATGGTACAGAGAGTTCCTTTGTATCCCATATCCATTTCCCCCATTATTACCATCATTTATTAATTAGTATGATGTATTTGTCATGATTAATTAAATAATATAGATACACTGCTAAATCAGCTACGTAGATACATTACTAAATTTATTTATTTAGAACCTGGGGTTCTGATGTCTAAGGGCAGGAGAAGAAGGTCATCTCAGTTCCAGAGGAGAGAGAAAAGAGAGTGAATTCACCTTTTGCACTAGTCAATTCTCTAGAGGGACAGAACTAATAGGATAGATGCATATGTGAAAGGAAGTTTATTAAGGAGAATTGACTCACATGATCACAAAGTGACGTCCCACAATAGGATGTCTGCAAGTTGAGAAAGGAAGCCAGTGTTGGTTCAGGTAAAGTCCCAAAACCTCGAAAGTAGGGAAGTAGACAGTCAGCCTTCAGTCTGTTGGCGAAGGTCTGAGAGCCCCTGGCAAACAACTGGTGTAAGTCCAAGCGTCCAAAAGCTGAAGAATTTGGAGTCTGATATTCCAGGGCAGGAAGCATCCAGCATGGGAGAAAGGTGAAGGCTGGAAGACTCAGCAAGTCTGCACTCCCATCTTCTCCTGCCTGCTTTATTCTAGCCATGCTGGTGGCTGATTAGACAGTGCCCACCCAGATTGAGGGTGAATCTGCCTCTCGCAGTCCACTGACTCAAATGTTAATCTCCTCTGCAACACAGACACACCCAAGAATAGTACTTTGCATCCTTTAATCCAATCAAGTTGACACTCAATGTTAACCATCACACCTTTCCTCTGCCTTTTTGTTCTACCTGGGCCCCCAGTTGATTGGATGATGCCTGTCCACATTGAGGGTAGATCTTCCTCACCTAGTCCACCAAATCACATGCCAATATTCTCTGGAAACACACCCAAAAATAAATCTTTGCCAGCTATCTAAGTATCCTTTAATCCAGCCATGTGGAAACCTAAAATTAACCCTCACAATTGTTATTAATTAAAATCCATACTTTATTCAGATGTTCTAAATGTTTACCCTAATGTCCTTTTTCTGTCCCAGGATACTAGGCTTCTTTAGTCACAGTGTCTTCTTAGGGTCTTTTAGCAGTGAAAATATCGTGGACATGCCTTGTTTTTAATTATCCTGAAACTGTGAGGTCATCTGGTCAGGTCTTTTGCAGAATGCCCATCGATTGTTACTTGCCTGATGTTTTTCTCATGATTAGACTGGAGTTATGTGTTTTCAAAGGAATACCACAGAGGGGAAGTTCCATTTTCATCCTGTTCTCTCAGGAATGCATACCATCAGCAGGCTCCACCGTGGACGTTGACCCTACTCACCTGGCTAACGCAATGTTTATCAGGTTTCTCTGTTGCAAAGTTACTCTTTTTCTTCCTTTCCATATTGCACTTTTTGGAGGCAGGTATTGAGCACAGTTTTTGTTGTTGTTGTTGTTTTGAGATAGAGTCACACTGCTGCCCAGGCTGGAGTGCAGTGGCGCAATCTCGGCTCAATGCAAACTCCACCTCCAGGGTTCAAGATATTCTTCTGCCTCAGCCTCCCAAGTAGTTGGGACTACAGGTGTGCACCAGCACTCCTGGCTGATTTTTGTATTTTTAGTAGAGACAGGGTTTTACTATGTTGGCAAGGCTGGTCTCAAACTCATGACCTCATGATCTGCCCAACTTGGCCTCCCAAAGTGTTGGGATTACAGGTGTGAGCCACTGCGCCTGGCCCAAGCACAGTTTACAATTAAGGAAAGAGTGATTGTGCCCTACCATTTTGAGTAGAGTATGTAAATTATTTGGGATTCATCTGCATGGGAGATTGTTCCTTTCTTTCTTATTGATTTATGTATTTATTTATTCAATTATTTATTTATATAAATATGGGTTCATGGATATTTATTTCATACTTTGGGTTATAATTCAATATTATTTTGATCATTTCGTTGCTCAAATTATTATAGCTTTGTCCATTGGTAGCTCTTTTACTGGGTCCTCGCTTCACTTACTCCTACACTCTCATTTGAAATTCCATTTTTTTCCCTCCATGATCACTTTGGCCAAGTCTCACTGCTCTTCCACTCTTTAATTATACCACTTCTAAGATGACGACACTATTAAGACCAAGCAACTGATTCCTTTCTTCTTCTTCTTCTTCATTTTTTTTTTTTTTTTTTTTTTTTTTTGAGACAGAGTCTCACTTTGTTGCCCAGGCTGGAAAGCAGTGACAGAATCTCGACTCACTGCAACCTCCGCCTCCCAGGTTCAAGCGATTCTCATGCCTCAACCGCCTGAGCAGCTGGGACTACAGCCACACTCCACCTTGCCTGGATAATTTTTTGTATTTTTAGTAGAGGTGGAGTTTCACCATGTTGGCCAGGCTGGCCTCAAACGCCTTACCTCATGTGATACACCCACACTCAGCCTCCCAAAGTACTGGGATTACAGGTATGAGCCACCGCAGCCGGCCTTCTTCTAACAAAGAGCTTTCTTTGTTACTTTCTTCTAACAAAGAGCTAGAACACCTGACCTCCAGGTGAGCCAGCACTCAATTCACTAGGCTTCTGACCTGATTAGAAATGATTTCCTCATAAATTTCCCCATTCTTTGTCCTTTTGAGAAACACTTATGAGTTCTTACATTTCTAATCAACCTCTATATTAAAAACTCCATGTCTTTCCTGTGGACTTTTGAAGTATTCTACTTTTAACTGTGTGGCATTTCCCAGAGAGAATTTATATTCCCCTCTAGATTTAGCTACTTAGGTTAGGAACCAAACATCATTTTAACATTGCCTTTTTCAAAATAGCATTCTTGAAAATATCATAACACTTCTGTCAATCTCTCTGATTATTAAAGACTAAATGCTCATGGGGTATGTCAGGAATGCAGCTTTGTTTTTAGTTTTCTAATTGATAAAATACCTAATTACAAATATTTTTATTGTATATATTTTCTCTTATGAAACCTATTCAGCTTTTAATTTTGATGTGAATTTTTTTCTTAGCTCACCCAGGATTGGAATTTAATAAAATACATTCTTTCAACTCTGTTTATGGAGCAAGAGATTGTTTTGATTTTTTATATTAGACATTCCCTGAAGAGCCAAAAAAGTTCAGGAAATGTATATAAACAGGTTCATAATCTTTAGACTTGTAAAAATTACCCAGTTTATCTACTGCCCCAAGAAACTTCATGGTCTTGATATTTGCAACCCAGGGTTGGTTGGAGAATGTGCTTTGTTCCCCAGGGCTGTTTTGGACTGGAATGTGCCTTTTAATCCCAGAAATATTTGGATATCAATGAGAGCCACTGTATGAGCAGTCACAGGTTTTTAAAGCATTTACTTAAGGTCTTCTCTGCTTTGGATACATCCATTCACTTGATGAGAACTGTCAATCCAAAGGTAGCTGTTTGCATAAATTAGAACATTTTTGTTGCAAACAGTAAACACCAGCATGTGCTAGATTAAGCCACAAAAGAGAATTTGTCCCAAGGACACAGATGTGCTTTTTGGAACTCAAGGGAAGGCAGGTATTGCAAAAGGAAATTGGGAGCCTTACAGAATTTGGAAATCTCTCTCTCTCTCTCTATCCTTTCCCCTTCCCCAGTTGTGCCCCATCCCCACCCCTCTCTTTTCTTTGTGTCTTCCTGGGCATCTGCTTCCTTGTCTCCCTGCAGACCAGCTTTCCCTACTATCCAGTTCATACGGAGCCATGTGGCTCATCACGTGCTTTTACATGCCGTTAGCTCAAGAAACTAACCCCAGCTGAGACTGGAACCTCTTATTTTTAATTCTAAATTCCAAAGAAACGAACTTGAAGTAGTTCAGCTTGAACCATCTGCCAAGGCCTTAGATACCCATTTGATTACTGGGGACACATTCAAGAGGTCAGAGCTTGATCAGAACAGAGAAGCCATTCTAGGTATTTGGAATTGCAAGTAAAGACTCTTATGCCATTAGAAGATGAAGAAATGAAGGTTAGAAAGGGCCTCTTTCACAACAGATGTAATAAAAGCAGCTGAAGGTAGACGTCCTGTCATTAATATCTTCCTTTTCTCCCACAGCAGCTAAGTAGTGCCGATTGACTAATACACCGGCAATGATTCCGAACCTTGAGTAATTATGTTATGTTCTTTATTGTTACATATAAGTGATGTTGCCACAATTGCTGAAAAAGTCAGATGTGGAACTTTTAGATGGCACAGGTCTGCTTACCACTTAAAGAATCACTGTTTACTAATATGTCATTGATTTCGGTTATGGATTCAGTTTCAAAAAATATTATACACACAGATATATGTGTGGAAAGAAAGAATGGAAGAAAAAGTGAATAAAAACACCACGGAAGAATTGAGTTGGTAATATGAAGCATGGGCTAGATTTCCTGGTTTCATTTTGTGATTTGATGTTAGTTGGTAAACCTGTGATTATATACTACCCACAGTGAAGGTGGATTCCATGTATCCAATGAAGCTTTTCAGGTGAAAATTAGATATATGTATGTGTCTTTCTTATGCTACTGTGAATTACTTATAGATCACTTTCAAACATTGTGTAATATATGTATTTATAAATTCAAATTAGTATACTAAATTCATATTTATTTTAAACAAAAGTAGCTATTGTAATACTTTAAAAATATACACACACCCACAACCATACCCCCCCACACACCCAAACACTCATCCACCCATACATATACACCCCACACCCACACATCCCCGCCACAATTCCGCCACCACACACACACCCCCACGCCCTCCACCACCCACACACAGATCCAATATTGATATGAATGGTACCAGCAGATTTCTGATTTTGGATTTTTTTGGATTGTGGAATATTTGCATTGTATATTTACTATTTAAGCACCCCAAATCTAAAACCTGAAATCTGAAATACTCTAATGAGCATTTCCCCTGAGTTTCCTGTTAGTGCTCAAACAGCTTCAGATTTCAGAACATTTCAGATTCCGTATTTTGGGATTTGGGATGCTAAACCTCTCTCTCTGTGTGTGTGTGTGTGTGTGTGTGTGTACATGTGTGTACAGTTTCACTTAATTCTTACTGTTTTACTTTTATTTTCCTGATGAGTAAGCAACAATTTATAATGAATTACTGTCACTCCAGTAAAAAGCTGTAGACCAACAGTTTTAATTCAGATTTTCTAATACACATGACAAATTCTAGCTTAAACCTTTTTTTTTCTTTTAGCACCACACATAGAACACCTAGTTAACACACACATACACAGATAACCATTTTGCTTCATATCAAAGGAATAAATTCTCATATAATTATCAAATAAGACATCACTCTTCAATTAATTATAGTGAAGTTGCATTATAGTTGCCTTTTACTTACAGTAATTAAATTATGAAATAACACTCCTCCCCCACACACATGCATACACAGGAGGGGCAAAAAATACCTTTTAATTGGTGCAGCTTACTTTATTCAATACTCCACTCAATAAAAAGTTCCAGAATTAGCATGAAACTAGAATATAAAGTTCTAGGCTTTAGTTGGCTTTAGTTCCTACATATGTCCCACAGTGTGAAATGATCACCATATTCAGTGGTTTCTAGTACAGTCATCCATCACATAACTACATTTCGTATACGACAGTGGTCCCATAAAATTTTATTGGAGCTGAAGAACACATTGCACACATGTTTATGGTGATACTGGTATAAATAAACCTACTATGCTGCTAGTCTTTTTTTTTTTTTGAGACAGTGTCACTCTGTCACTCTGTCACCCAGGTTGGAGTGCAATGGCGCGATCTCAGCTCACTGCAACCTGCGCCTCCTGGGTTCAAGCAATTCTCCTGCCTCAGCCTCCCAAGTAGCTGGGATTACAGGCACCAGCCATCATACCTGGCTAATTTTTGTATTTTTGCAGCTATGGGGTTTCACCATGTTGGCCAGGCTGGTCTTGAACTCCTGACCTCAGGTGATCTGCCTACCTTGGCCTCCCAAAATGCTGGGATTACAGGCATGAGCCACCACGCCCAGTCAATGCTGCCAGTCTTTTAAAAGTATCATTCATACAATTATAGGTAGTACATAACACTTGATAATGATAATAAACAACTATCCAACATTATTGGTTTATGTATTTACTATACTATACTTTTTTAGAGCGTACCCCTTTTACTTATTAAAAAAATAAGTTAACTGTAAAACAGCCTCAGGCAGGTCCTTCAGGAAGTATTGCAGAAGTAAGCGTTGTTATCTTAGGAGATGACAACTCCATGAGTGTTACTGCCCATGAAGACCTTTCAGCGGGACAAGATGTGGAAGTGGAAGACAGTGATACTTAGGATCCTGACCCTGTGTGGGCCTAGGTTTTAGCAAAAACTTAGATGCTTTTGTGTCCTAATTTTTAGTAAAAATTTTACGAAGTAAAAAATAATTTAAAAATTTAAATATAGAAAAATCTTATAGAATAAGGATATGAAGAAGGAAAATTGGTTTTGTACAACTGTATAATGTGTTTGTGTTTTAAGCTAAGTGTTATTTTTTGTTTGTTTTTGTTCCCAGCGCTGGCTTTCACTTTCTTTTTCTTTTCTTTTCTTTTCTATTTCCAACTTTTATTTTAAGTTCAGGGGTACATGTGCAGGATGTGCAGGTTTGTTACATAGGTAAATGTGTGCCATGGTGGTTTGCTGCACAGATCACCCCATCAGCCAGGTATTAAGCCTAGCATCCACTAGCTATTCTTTCTAATCCTCTCCCTCCTTTGACTCTCCACTCGGTGAGAGACTCCATTGTGTGTTTCTCCCCAGCTATATGTCCAAACGTTCTCACCATTTTGCTCCCACTTATAAGTGAGAACATGTGGTATTTGGTTTTCTGTTCTTGTGTTAGTTTGATAAGGAAAATGGCCTCCAGCTCCATCCACATCCCTGCAAAGGATATGATCTTGTTCCTTTCTATGGCTGCATAGTATTCTATGGTGCATATGTACTACATTTTCTTTATCCAGTCAATCGTTGGTGGGCATTTAGGCTGATTCCACGTCTTTGCTACGGTGAAGAGTCCTGCAATGAATATACAGATGCTTGTGTCTTTATAATAGAATGATTTATATTTCTTTGGATATATTCCCAGCAATGGGATTGCTGGGTCAAATGGTAAATCTGCCTCTAGATCTTTGAGGAATTGCCACACTGTTTTTCACAAAGGTTGAACTAATTTACACTTTACCAACAGTGTAAGAGTACTATTTTTTTCTTTACAACTTCACCAGAATCTGTTGTTTTCTTATTTTTTAATAATATCCATTCTGACTGGGGTGAGATGGTATTTCATTGTGGTTTTGATTTGCGTTTCTGAAATGATCAGTGATATTGACCTTTATTTCATGTTTATTGGCCACATGTATGTCTTCTTTTGAGAAGTGTCTGTTCATGTCTTTTGCCCAATTTTAATAGGGTTGTTTTGCTTTTGTAAATCTTATTAAGCTCCTTATAGATGCTGGATATTAGACCTTTGTCAAATACATAGATTGCAAAAATGTTCTCCTATTCTGTAGGTTGTCTGTTTACTTTGTTCATAGTTTATTTTGCTGTGCAGAAGCTCTTTAGTTTAATTAGATTCCATTTGTCCATGTTTGCTTTCGTTGCGATTGCTTTTGGCATCTTCATCATGAAATCTTTGCCTATGCCTATGTCCTGAATGGTATTGCCTAGATTTTCTTCTAGGGTTTTCATAGTTTTTGGTTTTATATTTAAGTCCTTGATCTATCTTGATTTTTGTATATGGTGGATCTAAGGGGTCCAGTTTCAATTTTCTACATATGGCTAGCCCGTTCTCCCAGCACCATTTATTAAATAGGGAATGTGTTCCCCATTGCTTGTTTTTGTCAGGTTTGTCAAAGATTAGAT
>NW_012116154.1:12437335-12441577 GCF_000951035.1 Colobus angolensis palliatus | reverse complement strand
CTCGATCTCCTGACCTCATGATCCATCTGCCTCGGCCTCCCAAAGTGCTGGGATTACAGGCGTGAGCTACTGCGCCCGGCCAATTCACATCGTTTTTCAGATTTAGTACACATTTCAAAGGTTTAACATTAAAACTCAATTAGGTCGCATATATTGCTAGGTAGGTTGTGATATCCAGAGGTTCATGGAGAGATCAGATAGTGAGTCAGTTTAATCACAGAGTTTATACAAGAAGGTCTTCTGTACTGGAATTTGTCCACCTACCTGGAATTCTTTACTCATCCATGCAGAATGTTGGCCCTAAGGGAAACCAGAAAGAAAGCTCTAAGTAAGTCTCAGAGTAAGATCTACCTTTCTTCATTCTTCTTCGCTTTTTACTTCTTTACCTTGTTGTTCCATTTTCTAAGAAAATCCTTGGTTTAGGAAATTGCTTGATATGACTTCTTTCTTTTTCTTTCTCCTTTTTTTTTTTTTCTGCACCACTCCAATAACATACCACAATGTGTCCTCAAGGGTCTTTACTACAGAGAATGTTCTTTGGTAATGTCTGACTGTACTATGACTGTTAGAATATAAAATTAAAATAGATTATAGAGATTAGGACTGGGATTTTGTTGGTGAAAGTGGGGTGCTTACCTCAGGTGCAAAGATTAAGGGGCCAAAACATTCAGTAAGATAAATAATATTTTAAAGCAATATATTAAGCAAATCAAAATCAGTGCAAAATGTCTATGAAGTACAAAATACCAAATTTTGGAAGACAAACTGTTGTCTTTTTGTTTGCTTTGCCAACCTGTGCTGTTGTGCAAGGGAAGAGTCTGTTACAATCAGCCTGAAGTCCTGGGCTGAATATATGTTGTATCCTTGTCAGGTGGGTTCATAAGGGTTGAAAATGATGTGGGAACAAACTGAACAATATGGGCTTTAATATACAATCACATTTTTTGAATGTAGAGTTTTTGTTTGTATGTTTGTTTTTTGTTTTGTTTTGTTTTTTTCTGAGACGGAGTCTAGCTCCATCGCCCAGGCTGGAGTGCAGTGGTGCGATCTTGGCTCACTGCAGTCTCTGCCTCCCAGGTTCACGCCATTCTCCTGCCTCAGCCTCCCGAGTAGCTGGGACTACAGGCGCCCGGCCACCATACCCAGCTAATTTTTTGTATTTTTAGTAGAGACGGGGTTTCACCGTATTAGGTGGGATGGTCTCCATCTCCTGACCTCATGATCCACCCGCCTCAGTCTCCCAAAGTTCTGGGATTACAGGCCTGAGCCACCGCACCTGGCCTAGAGATTTTATTAATTTCTTCCAATTGACCCTGAACATGGAAGGACATTTTGATAAGTGTATGCAGGGACATATGTTTCCCTCAGGCTCTAGTATTTTTCTCAGTTGGCTTTTGCCTTTTGCTACCAAACACTGGTATAGAACCACCTCTTTGGCCACTGAAGGTTAGATGTGTGGTGTTCATTATCCTGCATTACATCCCAGAACAGACAGACAGTATTGCTGTTAGAAATCAACTTGAACGTCTGTTAAACAAAAATCATATCATTTTCTTAGATTGGTACATTCTTTCAGAATAATGCAAAGGTACATTAAGGGAAGAAATAACATCAAAACATAAATATCAAGAGATAAATACTATACTATACCATTTTAATTGAAAATTCTGCTAGTTCTTGGATATTTAAATAAGTTTGCTCTTTATTCGGTGTATGATATGATTCAAATTATTTACAATTCAGGTATTTGTATCTACCCTGAGTCTTGTTTCAGCTGTTTTAATCTCAACTGGTTCTCCTTGTTATTTCTTGTATACTGTATACAACTTAACATAATCATGATTAACATTAATTGAGAAATAGAAATGAAAACGGTTACTTGCTGAAAACAGTTTGGCTAATATGTATAATGACAACATTTTGTATTACATGAATACTCAAATTGTAACATTTTACTTCTAAAATCTCTGAAGCAATTTCAAAGAATAGAATTTTGGACATAGACAAATATATAAATGTATGTTAGATAAAATGTGGTCATGATCTATATAGGAAAATGTGCTGTTTTATTAATATATTTACTAAAAGACATTATCATATTGTTGTTGAAGTATAGGCTTTAAAATTATACTAAGATGCAAATCTATTCTGGCTTCAGTTGTTAGCTGTGCAACCATAAATAACTAAATCTCCCCAGTGGTCAGTTTTCTCACTTGTAAAATGGAGAGAATATAATCCAGTTGGGAGGCTGATTGGAAGACTTACATAAAACCCTATATGAAAACCGTATATGAAAGGTTTTTGACATCATATCAGGCAAACTGTAGATGTTTTCTAAATATTATCTACACACTGTTACTTCTCTGATATCTTTCTGTTTTATTGTTTAAGGTCATATTATTGTTCATAGTTCTGCATTTTTAATACTCTTTTTACAAATAGCTTTCACTATTTGATATATTACTGGCATTTATAGATGTACCTTCCTTTTGATTTCTGAGAGGTTCTGAAATTCTCTATAGGTTTTTTTTTTTTTCTTATTTCTGTGCATATTGTCCCATTGGAATCCAAAGTTACTGAAGTAAGTGCCAGGTTTTCCTTTTGACACATTATAGTATGTATTAAAGGCAAAATGGTACCTCATTGTATTTTTAAAAATGTAATTTGAGTAAGTCTGCCTCAAAAATACAAGGGATATCTGCATCCAAAATATCAGTTTGGAAAGGTAGCCAATATATTATTAACTGCTGAAAATAATTTTTAAAAATTACATCTTATTCAGAAGATTAAAAATAAAAAAATAGAAAAGTAAAAATACTCACGGATAAGATTTTTCTGATAGTACTATTTTGACAGCTATCAATAAAGGCAGAGAAAGGAAGCTGTCAGACTACTTATTATACAGGAAAAGATAATAAACTTTAGTATTGTGACTATAGAAGAGCTCAGCCTTTGTTCTTTGATAAATCACTAAGAAAAAATGGCTAGGCTTGCAAACATACCTAACCCTTGTCTTTTAAGATTATATCATTGATCACATTCAGTTGTAAGTAACATTAAAAAATATTAGGTTGGTGCAAATGTAATGGTGGCTTTTGCCATTAAAAGTACTATGAAAAATGCAACAATTAGTTTGGAAGTGAAATATTCATAATAATGGTTCAGCTATTCAGCAGCAGCATAAGGATCCCAGGATGGTTCCATCTTTCTACTCCACAATCCTCCAATCCCATTTTGGCCTTTTAGGTTAGCTTTGCTGCCTCATGCTTACAAGAAGGCTGCCACAGCTCCAGATAACAAGACCTCCTTCTAAGACAGGGTTATAAGCTACAGCAGTAAGAGAACTTCTCATGGAGGTTTCCTCTTTGTAAAATTATCTTTCCACAAAAACTCTTAGCAGATTTCTTATTTATCACTTTCAGGAGAAATAGATGATGGCCACTCCCTAAATGAAGAGTTGTAAGCCCACTTTCTGTAAGATAAAATAACTTCTGCTTGATGACTTAAGAAAATTGAGATCCGGTTAGCAGGGAAGTGGTGTTTTAGCAACCATTGTGACTGTCACATAAGTCTACATACACACACACACACACACACACATTTTACCCTCCATGGAAAAGCAGGAGATTCACAAGAAAACAGTCATCTTTCTTCATACTAGTTTCTTATTTGTTTCTAAAATGTTAGAATACTAACAAATCACAGTCAATGTTTCTTTGATCAGTTTTCAGTACATATCTGATTTTTTGAGGTAATTGTTGTATCGTTCCACATCCCACAAATAAATAAGGAAAATGAAGAGCAAAGAGAAAATGTAAGCAGGGAATAAAATGAAGAATACATAAAATGCAAGTCAGTATGCTAATCTCTTCCTGATGGTTGATTGTGATGCTGCTTTAAGCTTCTTGTCAACCAACAGGAAGAAGAAAATAGATCAAGTCTAGATGTTCATAATATCTGTAATACAAAAATAAACTACTGGCTCAAAGGAAACATAACTACTCTGTAAAAGTCCAGAAGCACATTCCCTGAGGGTGCTGATAAAAAGAATAATGTCTAACCCAGTGAAACATGGTTTCACTAAATAATTGCCCCATCTTTCATCAGCAATTTCTTATGAGCTCCTTTAATTTGGTCAATGGCATACTACCTAAGTGTAATTCAGCAACACAATTCTTGGTCAGAGGCCATAGACCTGGCAAATCTAGAAACAGGACAGAACCACTTGTAATAAATTCATCT
>NW_012116154.1:12435024-12436890 GCF_000951035.1 Colobus angolensis palliatus | reverse complement strand
AAGATTTCAATCAGAAATATCCTGCTGAGCAATAATGTGTCAAAAGATTACCTTTGGTCCTGGCCACTGACTTTTATGTCTATAAGTAATTAAATATTTAGGGAGTTAATTTATTTCCAACCATTAATTTTCATCTCAGGTTAAGTGGTTTGTCTGTTTGACTTCATTTCAAATTACCGGGACCTGAACTTACACATCAGTTAACAAAAGATAAAAATCTTAGGGGTCCAGGAGTTCCAATTATTCTTCTCTCCTACAGAGGTGACGTTTCAGGCTGTATAAAGAACATCTTTTAAACATAACTTTTGAATCTTCCATGAGACACTTCAAGACAAAAACAGACATCATTTATAAGATTAAAGAGATACCCTATTGTTTTTTTGAAATAGCATTTATTTTTATATAATAAGTGTATTATATCTAACACTTTAAAATGATTTTTAAGTTTTATTTCTGTTTATTTGTAAGGATTGTTCCTTTGAAAAATGTCATCAGTTGTTCTCTTTACCATACAACTAACTCAACTTTTTAAAATTAAAACATTTTAAACTCTTCTGCTTATTTCCAAATTCACCTCGAAAACACTAACAACAACAAAAAAATGAACAGTTTAGATAAGATCTATGATTTGGTTAGTTCAGCAATTTAGATATGTGAATAGAGGCATGCATATTGCTTTCAAAAGGTCACCAAAATTACAGGTGCAAAAATGCAGGTGCAGATAACCTCTTGAGCAAGCTATTTGGCTGATTGCAGGTACAATTAGCGAAACAGGAACAAAGAAGGGATGGTCTTGTTGAAATTTAACCTCAAATTGTATGAGTTGTCAAACTACATTGTAAACACTTAAACTTGCTAAAATTTGGCTTTTGTAGCATTTGTGTATTTTTTAATGGTAAAGAAAAAACGTATTGTTTAAAAAATATCATGGCTATTTCTTAATAGTCTTCCTTTCAAATAAACTTTTAATTCCTTGAGAATAATGCCTCAGGCAAGTTGAAAAAGAGAGTAGAATTTGATACCTGCACCATTGCTTAATACCATGTTGAGAAACTCAGACTGAATAGACAAAACTCGTTTCTCACTTTTTCCAATCTTCTATAGTCAACTATTCGTTTTTCAAATGAAAATAATAATATAGGGACTTCCTAAAAGAGCAGAACTATGTAAATGGTTATCCACCCCCTTTCCTTCTTGGAATTAAAAATATATATATCATTTGATTGGGCATCGTGGCTCACACCTGTAATCCTAGCACTTTAGGAGGGTGAGGTGGGCAGATCACCTGAGATCTGCAGTTTCAGACCAGCCTAACCAACATGGATAAACCCCGTCTCTACTAAAAATACAAAATTAGCTGGACATGGTGGTGCATGCCTGCATTCCCCGTTACTTAGGAGGCTGAGGCAGCAGAATCGCTTGCCCCCCGGAGGCAGAGGCTGTGGTGAGCCGAGATTGCGCCATTGCACTCCAGCCTGGGAAACAACAATGAAACTCCATCTTAAAATAAATAAATAAATTAATAAACAAAACTAGAAAAAGATACACAATTCGCAGACTTCAAAATAGAGTAAAGCCTACCACGGCTAAATAGGGTAAAAATGTGGAGCAAGATTTAGTAAGTGAATTAAAAACATGAAGAGTAGGGAGAGGTCCAAGTGCTGGCAGATCTCAGAACATGCCAGCAAAACATACTTCCTGAATTTGAAGGCATGATTATAAAGTGAAAACACTAAATCTCGTGTGGACAATAATAGCAGAGGAAATTGAGGTGAAGAGGGTCAAAAGGAAAAGGCTTCCTGGGCACAAAGTAATAGGAAAAGAGGAGGCAGAGCTCTGGGCAGTACATCTAAGTAACATTTGCAA
>NW_012116154.1:12432262-12434129 GCF_000951035.1 Colobus angolensis palliatus | reverse complement strand
AGTTCTTAAAGATGGTGTGTCTGGAGTTTGTTCCTTCAGATGTTCACGTGTCTAGAGTTTCTTCCTTCTGGTGGGTTCACAGTCTCGCTGACTTCAGGAGTGAAGCTGCAGACCTTCGTGGTGAGTGTTACAGCTCTTAAAGGCAACCTGTCTGGAGCTGTTCCTTCCTTCCGGTGGGGGTGTGATCTCGCTGGCTTCAGGAGTGAAGCTGCAAACCTTCACAGTGAGTGCTACAGCTCCTAAAAGTGGCGTGGACCCAACGAGTGAGCAGCCACAAGATTTATTGCCAAAAGCAAGAACAAACCCTCCACAGTGTGGAAGGGAATCCAAGTAGGTGCCGCAGCTGGCTGGGGCAGCCTGCTTTTATTCCCTTATCTGGCACCACCCACATCCCGCTGATTGGTCCATTTTGCAGAGAGCTCATTGGTCCATTTTACAGAGAGCTGATTGGTCCATTCTGACAGGGTGCTGATTGGTGTGTTTACAAACTTTTAGCTAGGCACAGAGTGCTGATTGGTGTATTTACAATCCTTTAGCTAGACAGAAAAGTTCTCCAAGTCCGCACTTGATTAGCTAGACACAGAGCGCAACCAGAGCAGACACCCAGGCCAAGGAGGTTCCGAGAGTGAGCGGGGGTTGCTAGCATGTTGTCACCTCTCAATTGGAGATAAAGGATGTTCAACATAAGCACAACTGTAGTACCCAGATTAAAAAACAAAAAATATGATTTAATTATAATGTGTTTAGAGTGTAAAAATATGTGAAGATAAAACTGATGATATATTGCAAGAAAAATAAAACTTTAAAAGCATATTGTAAGGATAGACCATGTGTGAGGAATAATTGACACAGAATGGTCAACATCAAGATACATCCTAAACAACAACAACAATAGTAACTTAACGAAAGAAGAATTTTAAGGGGGAAGGTTAAAGCTAGCCTATTTCCCTACATCAAAATTCAACCAAAAATAAGAGAGAAAGCAATTTCTATGTGACACTTAAGTAGAAAGTGTATGAACTGAGAACTTTATATTCAGCCAAAGTCTTTTTCCAGGTCTAGTGAACATAGTTTTATGTCTATAAATAATACACAAGAATCCAAGGAAAAGTTTACCTTTGAGCCACACTTCAGTAAAATAGTAGAGAAATTAATTTTGGATAGCCAGGAAAGAACTGGAGAAACGATAGTAAAAGTTCTGACAGCAGATATTAAATATTTTTAACAGTATACCTAAGACTAAAATAAATGTGATGGAACAAAATGTAAACAGCATCTGCCTTATCATCAATGAGCATTAATGAACACCTTCACCCACAGCATTATTCTCATCCGTGGACTTCTTACCTCCCAGTACTGGTAGCTTCTGTATTCAGCAGTAATCTTATTGAAAATCCCCTTTTCTTTATCTGTGTCAACAAGGAATTCTGATAATCTAGCACATACTAATATGATAACGGGGTAAGTCTAGGAGGGTACAACTGGGTTATATATTGTGTAATATATAAAATATATTACACAATATACAAACTCTTTTAAGGCTTCTAGGAAAAAAGTTCCTTTTTTTTTTTTAGTTTTGTTTTTGTTTTTGTTTTCCCTACAAGATACTAAAGAGGAGGATTTCAGGCCAGATGGGAAAAAATATAATTAATAGCAGGTGTAATTTTGGTGTGTATATTAGTCTGTTTCACACTGTGGATAAAGACATACCTGAAACTTGGTAATTTGTAAAGAAAAAGAGGTTTAATGGACTCACAGTTCCACATGACTGGGGAGACCTAACGATCATGGTGGAAGGTGAAAAGCACATCTTACATGGCAGCAGACAAGGGAGAATTTGTGCGGGGAAACTACCCCTTATAAAACC